>NC_132783.1:127232756-127535786 GCF_048418805.1 Vulpes vulpes | reverse complement strand
CAGGTCATACAGTGCTCCCATCCCCTATTGTGGCTGTTGAGGGCAGTGATAATCAGGGTCTCATCAGGTCTCTCAGGTGATGAGAATGCCCAGAGCGTCATCTGAGCCATTCAGCTCCTTCCCATTCAGATATTCCAAGTGGTGCCCATCCATTGAGGTTACATCACACAGCCCAGGAGGTAGTCTTCTGGAGAAACCAACTCATTCTGCAGTCAGGCACCAAAAAGAGAAAAAAAAAGAAAAGAAATAATAAAGGGAAAGACAAATACAAGAAAGAAAACACAATATTTAATTCACTCACAAAATGGAGCTTTTTTCTCTGATCCATGATTAACGGGTTAAGGGATTTACAAAGGGTGAAGAGATTTGATTTTTTTAAAGATTTTTTTATTTATTTATTAGAGACACAGAGAGAGAGAGAGAGAATGAGAGAGAGAGAGAGAGAGAGAGAGAGAAGCAAGCTCCATGCAGGGAGCCCAACGTGGGACTCGATCCGGGGTCTCTAGGATCACGCCGCTGAGCCACCTGGGCTGCCCAAGAGATTTGATTTTTTGATCTAAGTGTGATGTCAGAAGCACAGTACACAACTGGGAATATCTAGCTGGAGCCCGTGAAAAAGGTTTCATCTCTTTCAATGAGGGATGCTTTCAGGAATATTATTTCTATTTTAAAATTAAATTATTCAAAATCTGATATACCTCGGATGAGGGAGAGAAATCGTAGCCTCTAAGAAAAAAATTATATGCTATTGGTTAAGACCAATGATAAATATAAACTGAAATCTATTCTAAAGCAGCTATTTAAACCACTGGCATTTTCAAAGGCAAGGAGTACACTGAGGCACACATATATGGCTATAAAACAAGTATTTTCATTTTTATAGAACAAAAAAAATATTGTAGGACAATTCTATTTTCCCAGGGACTTCTATATTTAAATCTCACATTTAACATTTCACATTTTAAAAAGTCCTTTAGTGAACTCAACTGAAAATGATGCTAAAAAGACATTAAGGTGACAGCATCTAAAAATCAAAGTTCAGAAACACCCCCCCTGGAAGCCAGTCTTGCCCCATCCATCCCCAAGCTGTTCATTTCATTTGGAGTTTTTCTGTGATTTAGCTCCTGTTTCTTTGCCTCATACCTCTAACCCTCCTCTTTGCCTACAAATTCCTTCCTACCACCCTCCATTTATAAAACCTGCCCCAGACTTGAGACCCTCAACAATGAGTCTTCTCTAGACACCTTATGTAATATAGAATATATTGTATTATAATATGTCGTATTTATTGTATATAAATATATATAATTTATATATATATTATATAATTTTACCCCCACTAACTCCCAAAATACCATATTCTGGACTCCATTTGAGCTTCCAAATTATGTAAAATAAGCTAACTATCTGATTTATCATATATAAAATATGGAAATTTTCCATGGTTGGAATTTCTTTAGCAGAAACAATAACAGCTAGCTTCCACTGAGTACTTAAGTTATGATAGGAAGGACTCCTATGTATTATCTCATTTAATGTTCACACAACCCCGTAGGGGGGATATTCATGCTATGCCTCACTTGCAGCTATTCAGAAGCCCCCTGTAGTTAAATATCTAATTAGTAATGGCAGAGATGAGTTTTAAAACCCAGTCAGTCACCCCCTGGGCCCCTCGTCCAACTTATTGCACTGTACTACTCAGATGTCTGATACACAGCTGGACAACCGACAAATTCCCGAAACCACTTCAAAGTTTGACCACGGAAAGAAGGTACATAGCAAGCAAATCAACTAAGAATAATTGTTTTCTTCGCATTTTAATTACACCCACTTCTTTATTCCCCTATCAGTTATGAATTATTGGGCCAATATACTATGCTGCAAGCGCCTGATTGTTCCTTTTCCAAGACCCAGTCAAAAGTAAATATTACAAACTTGAAGTTTGGGAATCCTGGGGGTTTTATAGCCTCAATAAAAGTATCCTGCGATCATTCAATCACTGCTTTGAGAATAAAATGATTTTCTGCTAGAACTGATGCACGGCCAGTGAAATATATAAGGGATGGAGCACCCGAGTGAGAGTTTAAAGCCATAAATCAGGTGCCACCACTTCCATGTGCTATCCTTACAGGGTTCCTCACCAGCAGAGACCAAAGTCCTCCAAGATCTAGTCCTCTCTGCTCCTCTCTCTCTGCTTTCCTCCCCTCCACAAACCCCAGGGTTTTGTCGGGTTGCCTCTTGCACTACATCCAGGCTTCTAACTTCTTAATGTTCCTCCTGTCTCTCAACCTGACCTGAAAATTATATCTCATGCTCATATGTTTACTGGTTTGTTTTTCTGTTGTTTCCTCTCCTACTCCAGGTCTGGCACTTGATCCTGCTTACTTACTACAGTAACCCTAGCATCTAATAAATATCTGCTGACACAAAAATAAATACTTATTGAATGAACAAATGAATGAATGAACCAATTGCTCCAGACCAAGAGATGTATAGGATACTTCTTAGCTGATCACATAGAAACAAAATTCATTTTGCCTCTAACCCCCTTGCCCACCTCCATACATCAATGATCCTCCACATTTTAATTCAGTGTCTAAGGGCTGCAGGGTAGAAACCAAACTCTTGCCTCTCACTCTTCCTTACTCAGCTCCTTCTCGTTACTGTTGGTGTCAGCACTTTAAAGAAACTGGTTTTCTCTGTATAGAACCAGCCAAATGATGAGAACTTCAAACTGCTGCCATTTTTCACAGCAAAACCACTACTTATCTGAAACACTGGAGGGCTCGCTATACTGCAGTTGCACAGCTTACCCAGACACACACACACAGGCTTACATTCAGTGTAAACCTGCTAAAAACACCCACTCAGGGCACTATAGGGTTAAGTGAAAGGAGACACAAGAAATATGCCACAATCGCACACATTGTTTTACAATTGTAAAACAAGAACTATCAGTAATTACGCAACAGACAAAATGAAAATGTCATTGTCACTAGGACAATAATTATTTCCCAGCCACCCGTATCTGTCTTCAAATCCAGCCTAACTCCAGAAATAGCCAAAGATGCAATCAATAGAACTATTCATGACCAGACTGGCAGGTAAAGGCAACGTGGTAGTTTCAAGAATTGACACACCCAAACACTGAACAGGTTACAACAGCCCCTAATAACTGCACATACTAACTCTGCTTTTATCTTCAAAGAAACTTATATCACTCACATAAATTGACCTGGATTATAAATTGTGGATAGTTGTAAAGATAAAATTTTTAAAGTTTTGATGTCTTAGTGTCCAGTTTCTCAGACATTGTGGGCTTTTCCCAGAAAGCTTTGTGCCTCTCTCTGTGAGTGACCCCTGGTAACAGTTAAATGACTAGCAGCTCACCAGGGTGATGTATCTGCCTCCTGGTGGCACCGGGGCCTTGACTCTTTTGCTGCTGCTAACCAGTGGCTCCAGCTCTGGCTGCCAAGAAAATGCCAACAGATGAAAGATGAGACGCAAGACCAGGCCACACACACAGCTTCAAAGATATTTAATCACTGCCTTTTACTTGGATTCTCCTAAAGCAAAAGTTTCTTGTCCCATTAGCCTAAGTAACGCATCTTCCTTTTTGAGACAAAATCCCAAAAGGCACTTGGGAAGTGGCTTGTTAGGTGACATCATCGATAACTGAAAATAAAGCAAGAAGGAGGAAAACTGGATGTTGAGTTTATGTCCATGATCTGACTATCTCGAAGCTCCTCTAAGAGAGGAGTCTATAACACAGGAGTAACAAAAAAACATAGCCACATGTAGTTTCTGATTTGCCCCAGAGTGTCCCCTTTCCGGCGTGCATCTCTGTCCAGCTGGGAGAACTCACTCCACCATCCCTGCTCTTACAAAAGGCTCTGCCCAGAGGACCACACACATTGCATCGCCAAGGAAAAGAGGTAGGGAAATGATGCACGCTTTGCTCTTGCCCTTGACCCATATAGCTAATCCAAACGGACATAAAAATCCCTCAGTGGAGACATTTACCACATGGAGAAGGCCCCTGCTGGGAGTAAGAGCTCTGGTCCTCTGTCCCCACATGCCCTTCAGGAAGGATCATCGCATCAGCCAGGAAAGGACAGCCACGGCTGACTTTACGTGCTTTCCCTTTCACTTCTCAATCCCTCTCCTGTGGTTGTCCATGACAACCTGAGTTTGCAGAGAATTCCAAAGTGACCATGAGAAGCTCTTTTGTGCTCTTTTTCAATCCACTGAAGACACTTCATATAAGGTGTTATAGTGAACTAGGGAGTTGGAAAAAAATTCCTTGGGGCCTATGGCAAACTAGCTCAAGTGATTTTCACCATGTATAGCTTTAAGATTCTTTTTGGTGGATAATGTTAATCGCTAAAGATGTTTGAAGTACACCTTTTAGCTACTCTTTCATAACCTCTCTAAAACCTTATAATGAAAGCAAGTCTTAGGCCCAATTCTGCCTAAGAATTAGTAAGCAAGAACAAAACAGTCAATGCAAACTTCTCTGTTAGCTTGAAGTCCTAGCGCCCTGTCCTTCTGGGTGTCAGACTATCATCTTCCATGAGAGGCTTCTGTGAGGCTGACTTAACATTCTAAAGGCAGGATTCTGGTCTCATGGCATTGGCATAAATCCTCCTCAACAACGGGGTGACATAGGATTGAGTACCATCCTTAAAGAATGGGGTAAAGAATTCATCCTTAAAGAATGGGGTAAAGAATTCATATCTTTTAGAATTTACTTATATCAGAGTGAAAAGTCTTTTAACTTTTAACTACTCTACATTTCTTGATTACCTTTAACTTTATCTGTGTGAGCCCATTTCTCATATCTATCATGCTAACAAGCCAAAAATTTCACCAAATTAAAATACATCTGACACTCACTACCCTAACTAACAAAATCTGTGGTGTTGATCAAAGTATTACTTTGATCAGAAAGCAGGTACCTAGAAAGCAAATCAACTAAGCTGAAGCACGACTGGAGCATTGTGGTAGCCAACTTTGGAGGGTGACTTTCCTGATATAATGAATGCTCGCTGTCCACCCTTCAGATGTGAATTCTCCATTAGGGCACCTGACTACCCCAAGAGTCAAAGCTATAACCAACTAAAAATAATATCACACTATTCTATGGCATTTGAATTTGCAATATTTGAACACTGAGGCTAAAATATTTGAAATGAACTTGCCTGCATGTAACTAGACAGAAGAGAGTTTAAATAACTAATAACTAATGAGAATTATTTTCAAAGCTAGTTCAGCTCTCATCCCCATTCAGTTGGCAGACATGAAAGAAGGCAATTTGGAAGCTCAAAGACCTCTGCCAAGGGTCAAAAGAGTAGAGCCCTCTAAAATGATAAGTATAAGGTCTTCTTGTTGCTGTGGGGTGAGGTCAGAGTGATTGAGTGATGTGTGTGTGCGCACGGGTGTGTGCATGTATGCTATCTGCGTGTCCATGGAGGTAAATATTTCCTTTTCATTTTTATTGTGATTTGTTGATTTGCTCCCTGTCTGGGTTGAGTTTAACTTACAAACTCCACTCCACCCTTGAGTGGAAAAGTCCTTCCTTGAAGACAAAGCCTTAAAAAAGGTAAAATCTTTGAGGTTAAATACCAAGAATCTAGACCTTAAATTTCAGATTTCCATTTAAATCTGTTTATCCTGGGCAGTGCGGGTGGCTCAGCGGTGTAGCGCCACCTTTGGCCCAGGGCATGATCCTGGAGACCTGGGATCCAGTCCCACATCGGGCTCCCTGCATGGGGCCTGCTTCTCCTTCTGCCTGTGTCTCTGCCTCTCTCTCTCTCTCTCTCTCTCTCTCATAAATAAATAAATAAATAAATAAATAAATAAATAAATAAATAAAATCTTAAAAAAAAAAATCTGCCTATCCTTTGAGTTCCAAAGCCAGAGAAGAGAAATTCAACAGAACTAACAACATGAACATACTCTTAAAGCTGATACTTAATATTAAGATCATTTAACAGGCACTGTTTGGAAATGTTTGCGGTACATACTTTGATTAATATAATTTAGTGTATGCTTATTATTATCATCAGTGATTTTTACTATAGAGATGATTTTGGATTGTTTGGTCCCTCATAACTGTGGCAAATATAATTTTAGCTTTGAATATGAAACGTTATCCTGCTGAGTATGAAAAGTTTGTTCTTTGTTCTTCCTGGAGGCAAAACTCAATTCGATGGGTAGAGATAGCAATGGAACGTAACTTTTTTAAATAAAATCATAC
The DNA here is from genome assembly GCF_048418805.1 of Vulpes vulpes. Taxonomy (NCBI): domain Eukaryota; kingdom Metazoa; phylum Chordata; class Mammalia; order Carnivora; family Canidae; genus Vulpes; species Vulpes vulpes. Next base: position 127,529,527 of record NC_132783.1, on the reverse strand, counting down.
TCTGGTCACTACAGATAAGTTGGTCTTGATTCTTTCTCTCTTTTTCCTAGATTTCTAGTTGCTTTATTCCCCGCATTCCCCTTCTCTCCCTTGCCTACTGACACTCCTCCACCCCACTTCCAAACACAAATCTATAAACACAAGCCCATATACCCCCCTCTACCACATATCATCCTAAACTTACAGGCATCTTGATTTCTTCTAAGATTTCAAAAGGAACTCTTGTGAATAAATTGTGTAGCAGAAGAAAAGAGAAGGAATAAGAAAAGGAACATAAGTAGAGATTCACTTGTGAAATACAGCTGGTCTGTAAACTGAAGAAAGTCATTTTTCCAGCTCCAGCTGGAGCCTCAATGCCTCTAAAAGTCTATTTCCTAATACTTCCGAGATCATCTTTCTGACTCTGATCTACTTTGCCTCTGCAAATCCTATTCTTATTCCATCTACCAAAGATTCTCTCTCTTAACTGTCAATACCCTACAATTACTTTTTTTTTTTGTCTCCCTTGAAGATAGCCATCACTGTACTCCTAAAGTATCTTATGCATATTGCCTGAAGCACATGTCCTGGGCAGGTGTTGGCTGTTTATACCTTTTAGGAAAATTAGACTATTTTGTCTACTGTCCCACACTGGTGCTATGGCACATTGACGATGTCAACCTGCCTCTAGTCTGCCACCATGTTTCTCCTTATTTTGAAGCCCACCTTTCCTTTTGGGTTGCCCACTAAGTATCTTTTTTTCATAAAAGCACTCCCAATTCTTAGGTCACTAAAAAAATTGCAGATAATTGACATATCTTGAACTCAGCTAATTAAGTCCTGCCTGACCCAAGGTTGTAACTGCTAACTTTCTCAGGCTCTCTTTAGGTGACTCAACCCTTGCCAATTCTCAGGGAAGTGGTTTACCAAACTCTTATATCTATAGTGTTAGAATACCAACATTATACTTGATTGTATATAATGAGAAAGACACATTCTTTTCCCCTAAAAGAAAAAGGAAATATCATTACTTTACTGAAAGATGCCTTCCAACATAACATAAGTATTAAAAAACGAAACAAAATACAGTCTTTATCTACCTGAGAAGCCTTAAGTAGAGATAGCATAAAATCAATGCTAAAAATCCAATATGTATGTTCAAGAAGAGTAATGTTCTGGGAAACATTCAGAATCTGTGATCCCTGAGCTTGAGCTAAAGTGTTGTGGAACAATTGGGAAATCAAATAAAGAGGTTCTTCGTAGGGGATCTGATTTACAAACCTGAACTCCCAAGACACACGCTGGAAAGTACCCCTAGGAAAAGAGACACGAAAAGTGAAAATCCAGAACAAAAATCAACCTAATACGACTTTTTCAAACTAAACTAGTTTTTGGAAAGGAAAATTAGAACAATTGTTGCCGTGGGAGAAATTTTTAGTCCTCCTCACTGCTAAAAGATATAAAGAAAAGAAAGAAAATTCTGAGACAAATTGGATTATGAGAATTGGAGAACAAACAAAATACAAAACCTTGAAGAAGTTGGTTCAACATATATATCTGCCACAATGACACCTAACCAGTAGTCTAAAGCAGCAAAGACTTCTCAAAGGAATCTAACGTTATATGTATCATTCCTCTTCATTTCTCCCTTCCACACATCAGGGTTTTCACAAAGCAGTATGTGGTACAAATGAAACTTCAATTTCCCAACAGATATGGTTCCTACATGTTGAAGTATGTTTTCTGATTAATATATTTGGTATTATTATGTTTCTTCTACTTTTTGAATTGATTCCTTTTAGACATGTCTCCTTCCTTCTCCCTTCTGACATTTTGTTAATGATATTCATAATACAACAAGGTCAAATAATAAGGAGGTTTCTCCAGGAAATTTTTTGATATTTACTGAGGATGATATAAAGATAAATTTGGCAGTTCCTCATTAAAGTTATTTACTCCCTAACATTTACAGTAAAGCATTATAAAACAAATTGAAGTAATAAATAACAATATATAATAAATACAAAATACATAAACTTTATATAAAAAATAATTTAAGGGGGCATGTGGGGGCTCAGTCAGTCAAGATCTGCCTTCAGCTCAGGTCATGATCCCAAGGTTCTGGCATTGGGCACCCTGCTCAGTGGGGAGCCTAATTCTCCCTCTGCCTCTGCCTGCCCCTCTGCCTGCTTACATACTCTTTCTCTCTCTTTTTCTGTTAAATTAATTAATTAATTAATTTACAAATTTCAAGTAATAAATATACAATAAATAAATTTAAGTAATAATACAATATAAAACAAATAAAATAAACATTATAAGTGAATACACAAATAAATACAATATACAATAAATTCAATAAACACAAGCATAAAATACAAAAAAACTAATGCAAAATACAATAAATTCAAGAAATAAATACAACATACAGTACATTCAAGTAATTCAAGTAATTTACACTCTAGCATGTACAATAAAGTACCATATGTAATACATATTATGAGTGATATAAAAGTTAAGTTTTCCATTTCTCCCTTCCCTGGCTCTAAATGGATCTTCAGTGCCCTTCTTTGTAAAATGAGAAGACGATGTTGATCTACATTATCTCTAAGGTTTTTGAGACTAGAAATATCCTACAATTTCTACAAAGATTTGATGTTTGAGGAAGAAGATTAAGAAAGTACACACTCTGCTGATGGCCTGCCCAATACAGAGGCTTCATCCTTCCTGAGAAAGTCTCATTCTTTGTTCTTAGGAGGACACCAGTTTTATTTGGAACAGCAATCTGCATACAGTAGAGGTAGCCATTTGAGATCTAGCCAACTGATATCTAGACAATGAGATCTAGACAAAGATTAGATCTTGAGATCTAAACAGAAATTGTTGAGTAGAGCTTTAAGGAAAGTCTTTTAAGATAGAGGGCTTAACTGACGTTTCCCTTTAGCCCTTTACACGTTATCCATTTTTTTATTCCTGTAATATGTATATGAATCTAGAAGTGCAGTAGCCATCTTATGATCATACGTTGGCAAACAAGAGGTCAAAATATAAGATTTTTGGAGAGAAAAATAGAATCAGGCTGGGTGCCTATGGCATCTCTGGATTACCTATCATCCCATTTGCGTGGGGTGTGTGTGAGAGAGAAAGAAACAAGTAAATTCCTATTTATCTAAGTTAAAGAATAGGTAGGTGTTGTTATATTTTGAGTTATGAAGTTATATTTCCTACCTATTAGTCTCTTTCAACAGAAACTCCTATGCATCATGAGTTATTTTTTCTTTTCCTGTATCCTGTACCTAAATAAATAAGACTTATTCAATATACCAAGACTTTATTAATTCCTGTCTATGTAGTAGGCACTGTTTAGTATTGGAAACAGAAATGCACACAATCCCTTCCCTTGAGAAACTCAAAAAGTAGCTGAAGACATGGATGTTGACACATGTTCAAGACACTGTGTTCCTTGCCACGAGAAAGTTGTGCACAATATATTACGGAAACAAAGCTAAGTCCTGTCAAATATGATCTTCAAAAATTAAATATACCTCCAGCACAGGTGTGGCTACCTTGGTCAGGTGACAATACACCTGCACAAATACCTTTTGGCATACAACTGAATCTATGCAAATTCTCTAACCCAATTGTGCTATCCTTGGGCTTGCAAAAGCCTTAGTAGGTTTATTCTTAGTACTGCCCTAAATACAATGTTTCCATTTTGAAAATATTGTTAAAAGTAGGAAGTAACATTTTCACTTCTTCAGTAGGATTTCCTCCATGTTTCACTAGACATTCTAGGTTCTCCTTCCACACTTTCTTGGACCAAACCAGTGATGTATCCTCTATGTAGTTCATATATAAATAGCACAACACTATGCGCTAACATACTCCAACTTCACTGCTCCCACCTAGTTTTTATCATTTAAATAGTCAGCTTGGCAAACACTGATTCAGCAACCTCTAGTTTCCTGGTAGGAAAAGAGCCATCACCCTCAGCATTTCTCAAGAAGAGAATCATCTGGTGGTTAGAATGCGACTGTGAGTCACAGAAATGCTAATCCTAGTTCAGGCCCTGATTCATTCTGTGACCCTTGCCCTACACTCTCCACTGATGGGGTTCCCAAGATATTGAGGTACATACCTTTATTTACCTCTCACAAGTAATGAGCTACATTTAGAGATTGTTTGCAAATTAGCTCACCCTGTGGGACCTAAAGTAGTAGCAACTATGACACATTCAGAAACATAAAAGAGTTGTTCATATCAAATAGTTTTTTCAGTGCTTAAACATCTACCAGGGAAAAGATTCAAATTTAGAAATCTGGCAAACAAAGTGTTCAAGAATCATTTCTGGCTGGTCAACTTTATCTCAATGTGTGTGCTGAGCCCAGAGTGAAATAACCTGCCTAAGGAGGCACAACCCTGCAACGCTTAACTTAGCACCATCTAACAGAAATACAGTGAATGCAAGCCACAAATGTGAACCACAAGTATAATTTTAAATTTTCTAGTAAAGAAAGTTTTTTTTAAAATGACATTAACTTTAAAGAATTATTTAGCCTAATATGTACAAAATATTATTATTTCAACATAGAGTCAGTCAATTAAAAAAAATTACTAAGGACCACGTAACTTCTTTAAGCCTGTCAGAGCACCTTTCTGATCTATTCTTTTATGCCTTCATGACCCTTTTAAAAAAGAATCCATCTTCCTACATAACTCTTCCCTATCTCATTCTGGTACTTCACTGTGATTAAATTCCTTTGAAATTCACTTTGAAAAATTCATTTTCTGTTTACTTGAGAGCCTGAGTATGTCTAGGAAAATTATCAGTGAGAATTTTCTTATTACTTGAAAATTATCTGCAATTCCTAACATTTCTGCCTGTTTGAAAGCTTTCTCAAAAGACACAGGCCACAGAACCAGCATCTGTGACCTCATGTTGGTGACTCCAGTTGGTGACCTCATGAGGAAAACTAAAAAAATTGTTAACTTTCATTCCTCCTACAAGGTTGAGCTATGTGATCACCAAGTGCATTTTCAATATCATATCTTAAATGATGTATCTTTGGATCCTAAAATAAAGTAAGGCATGATTTCAAGTTTAGAGATTTCCAAGGATGAATATTTTAATTGAGTAGAATTACAATGAACCCAGATATCCACAAAAAGTTAGGTAGTAAATGGATCAGTTCTAGAGAGCACACTCCTTTCTCTCTACTCTCCAAGACAGACCATATTTCTGAAACTGAAACTGCTGAGTTGACAACAGACAGTTGGAAGGCTACAATGGTCATAGCACGCTATTCAATGTACAACATGGCTATATTTCAAATTTTTCTTTTCACTACCTTTTTCTTTATGCAAATAGTGAATGTAACTAAAATAGGGCATAAGCAAAACTGTGAAGTCTACAGGACTAGACTCCATGCCACAAGAATTCATTTTCCCACTTACAAACTACTGTCTAATCTGTATTACAGATAAGAAGCTGGAATTCAGCTGAAGGTCAATAAGTGCATGGCAGCAAGAAAAGGGGAATTTGGGGGAAGGATTTCAAAAAATGAGAAGGAGGCAGAGCAATATGTTTCAGAGAAGAAACCATCTCAGTGGCTAACAGAAGTGTCTGTATGTATATGTTTGGAAGAGAATATATTAGCTGATCTTCATTTGCAGAATCTAATCAATTTTAAGTTCCTTTATGTTTGATAATGTAAAATTATGAACAGAAGCACAGAGATGCCTTGGAAAAAGAAAAGTTTGTGGGATAGAGGTGGAGCAATGGGCAGGAAAGAAAATAGATATTGTTAATACCCTCAGATATGTTTCTAACCATACCACCTTTAGAGTAAATCTCTCTTTCTCTGGCTTCTAGCTAGATCTTGGCAAAGTTTAGAGCAAAAAGAAAAATCCCCCTGCCCTCTCAATTCACATCCAGCTACATTTACTATCACCAAGGAAATCTTAGAAAGAGAAAGATATATAACAAGAAGACTGGGAGGGAAGGCTAGGCTAGGAAGTCCATGCTAAGGCAGTAGCAAAATGCATGTTCCTACGGCCTCCTCCCACCCTTTCCCAGTTGCTTCATGGCCAATTCTATTTACAGAGTCACTCTGATTATGAAAGCATCAAATATGGGACATAAAATGTAAATATAAGGTTTTTTTCATAATATTTCAATTCCACAATCTTTAATTCTATAGTTGACATCAAATGCAATAACCACTAACTGACCACGATGAAATATACGTTTTGGTCACTAGCATTAGCTCCAAGATAAAATTATTCAGCTCTGGTCCTTGGAGGAGAAAATCCATCTTAATCCTCGGGGTCCTCAAGGAAAAACATAAAGCATTAGAACTTCGAATAATATCTGTAAGTCTGAGAAGCCCAAAACATCATATGATTAAAATGTGCTTCTCTTTATTTGCTATCAAGATATGAATTCCCCTTCTCTGTGTGCCGCTGACTTTATCCCTAACATCTGTACTATTTTGAAATACATCGTATGCCCAGTAATAGAAACTATGGAAAGGTTTCAAGGAAGCCTTGTTGTTTCATAAGATTTGTAGCCACAAAAGTTAAACACTTAATCTGGCAGGAACTCAAAGTCCAGGCTGCCTCTAGTTTTCAGCAAATTGTGTTCTAAAAGAATGTAGATTGGTGATTTAAACCTGGATAAAATTGCAGTAGGATCATGCTATGAATGGTGGTTAGATTCCTCTTCTAGACTACAATGCTTATCGTAGTTGACACATAATAACAAACATGGCTGGAAAGAGTGTTATTTTTTAAATTCTATACAATTATTCAGCTCTGCATATGGCCCTGCTTTCAACTGCTTCTTAGAATATTGGAATAAACCTTCATCCATTCAGGCTCAGGATATTAACTCAGTATAAACTATGATAAGGAATAGCTGAAGCCTTTCATCTGATATGGGAACTGTCATGTATTTTATTTTTAAAATATCCAAAATTCAGGGTGCCTGGGTGGTGCAATTGATCAAGTGTCTGACTCTTGGTTTCAGATCAGGTTGTGACTCAGGGTCCTGGGATTGAGCCCATGTCAGGCTCTGTACTCAGCAGGGAGTCTGCTTAAAGACTCTCTCTCTCTCCACTTCCACCCACCTCCCTCTCTCTCAAATAAATAAGTCTTTTAAAAATATATAAATAAATATATAAAATATAAAAATTCTTCAGACTCAGATCTAATAAATCAATTATTCTGAGTGATTTGGTTTGGGTTCAAGGACAAGATGCAATCATCAGAATGTTAGTGATTTTCCCAGAAACTTCTTTCAGCAGATAGTATCAAAACAGGAGTTCCAGAACTTAGGAATTGTAGCATTATTGCATATTAAGGTCACTATTTTAAAAAAAAAATGTAATGTTATTTGAATCTAGAACCCTGGATGTTTTTATGTTTTGTTTTTTTTTTATAGTCACATCTCATCTACTATAAGAAGATCTAAATAACCTGTTTAAACATCTACATTTTAAAGATGTAATTAAAAATTAAAAATTAAAAATAATAAATATGTAATAAGATAATCAATCCTATGAATTCCATGATCTAAAATACTAAGTTGCCTAACCAACTCCCTCACACTCAACAGAAGACAACAGATTCACCCCATGTGTTAACTCCCAGCCCCCAACTCCATACATCTCTTTCCTAAGAGAAAGAGGAATTAGGAATGGTTTTCAAAGACAATAGAGTTTGAGTATAAGCATGCCTGACAAGCACAAACTGATCTTACAAATTAAAAAGAGAGGAACTAAAATACTCTGATTTGTCCTCAATAAAAAAACTAAGTATCCTTTTCTGTGTGTACCTTGTCATCACAAAATGGGGGTGGGGAGACTTCTCCAACTCCAAACACAAAATAACAAAATGAGTTTGTTATGCTTTGTTCCTATACGTAAAAGGCAAGAAATGAATAAAATAATCAATATTTCCAAACTTTTAGGGATTTAACTCACAAAAGCTTTCTTCTTGGGTGATTATTATTCCAATATCAAAGTATTACTATTTCTATTATCAACTGCCTCCTTTAGATCTGAGAAAGTACCATCGACTTTCACTTTTTTGTGATAAAGATGCTTTTGATTAACAGTGGTCCCTTTGAGAGAAGAAACTCCCTATCTGCATGAAGTCTAGACAAACAGATAAAATAAATTTACAATTATTAAATTTATCATGATGGTTATATTTGCAAATGTGCCTTGTGAATGAATAGTGGCCTAAATAAAAGACTCTTCCAGCCAAAGACATAGCAATACAGACAGAATTGAAATAGGTTGGTATAGTTCTAACTCTGAAAATGAACCGATTTAACTTGCCATTGCAAATTTAAAATTCAATACTACAATAGTTGGAGATTTCAATATACTACTTTTAACAGTGGGTAGAACAAATAGGCAGAAGATAAACAAAAACATAGAAGACTTGAATCACACTATGAAACAACTAGACATAACAAACAACTATAAAACACTCCAGACTTACAGAAAATATATTCTTCTCAAATACACTTGGAACTTTCCCCAGGGCAGAACATATACTAGGCCATAAAACAAATACTGATACAAAGTATGTTCTCCAACCACAATGGAATAAAATTAGAAATCAATAACAAAAAGAAATTTGAGGGAACTAACAAATATGTAGAAAATAAACAATATACTCCTCACCAACAAATAGTTCAAAGAAGAAATCAAAAAAGAAATTTCAAAACATTTTGAGATTAATAAAAAAAAATGAAGATATAATATACCAAAACATAGGATTTGGGTAAAAGAAAAACAGTGCTTAGAGACAAATCTATGGCTGTAAGTACCTGTGTTTAAAAAAGAGACAGAGAGCAGCACCTGGGTGGCTCGGCGGTTGAGCTTCTGCCTTTGGCTCAGGGCATGATCCTGGAGTCCTGGGATGGAGTCCCACATCGAGTTCCCTGCGAGGAGTCTGCTTCTTCCTCTGCCTGTGACTTTGCCTCTCTCTCCGTGTCTCTCATGAATAAATAAATAAAAGCTTTTTTAAAAAAAGGATTATAAAGGAATACTATAAGCAATTGTATGCCAATAAATTAGATAATCTAAATAAAAGGAACAAATTCCTAGAAAACTACAATTTACAAAAATGACTCAAGAAGAAATATACAATCTAAATAGATCAGTAACAAGTAAAGAGATTGAGGTAGTAATAAAGAAACTACCCACAAATTAAAACCCAGGCCCAGATGGCTCACCAATAAATTCTGCCTAATATTTAACAAAATATTAATATCAATTCTTCACAAACTCTCCAGAAAACAGAAAAGGAAGGAGCACTTCCCAACTCTTTTTATGAGAACAGTATAACTCTGATGGCAAAACCAAACACATCACAAGAAAAGAAACTACAGATCAGCTGTCTTATAAATGTGGATGCAAAAATCCTTAGCAAAATATCAAACTGAATGCAACAACACATGCCAAGTGAGGTTTATCCCAGGAATCCAATGTTGGATTAACACCTGAAAATCAATTAATGTAATATGCCATATCAACAGAATAAAAAATAAAGCTTCATGACCTTTTTAATAAATGTAAGAAAAACATTTGACAAAACCCAATACCTTTTAAAGATAAAAACATCCAACTAACTAAAAATAAATATTCTTTAACCTGATAAAGACCCTCTATGAAAAACCCACAACTAGCATCATACCTAGTGATGAAAGACTGGATGTTTTCCCTAATAGCAGGAACCAGGCAAGGACACTATCAAAAAAATGACAATATAAACCATAGAATGGGAGAAAATATTTGGAAATCACTTACCTGATAAGACACTTGTATCTAGAATATATAAAGAACTCTTATAACTTAGTAATAAAAGACAGCCCCATTTTAAAAGAAGAAGGGGGGTGAAATAGTGAAGGGGATTAAGAGGTACAAACTTCCAGTTATAAAGTAAATAAGGGATGGAGATTAAAAAGCACAGTATAGAGAATACAGTAAATAATATTGTAATAACATTGTGTGGTGACAGATGGTAACTACATTTTTCATGTCAAGCATTTTATAATATACATATATAATCAAATCACTATGTTGTCCATCTGAAACTAATATTATATGTCAATTATACTTCAATTAAATTTTTTTAAGTGGGCAAGGGATCTGAATAGACATTTTCCAAAAATGATATATATAAATTGCCAGTAAAGCTTAAGAAAAGAAAAGGTGGTAAACTCTATTGTTCATTATAATCTAGATAATATACTATTACAAAGTCCAAAATTGCTCACATATTCTTACCACCTTTCCAATGCTAATTTAATTCTCTATCTCCATTGCCAAAGATTTGTGAGAATTGTGTTTAACTCACTGAAAGAGATTAAGCCTTGTGCTGAACTGATGTGGTATAAATTAAAAGTAGATACAAAGATCAATGAGGAATTGATTCCCAATATCTAAGGCAGAATGGGAAAGGAAAGAAAATACCTGATGATAAAATCATTTGAGAGCCTGTAAAGATCTGTAGCCATCGAATCCATTCTCTTCATTTTACCCACAGGAAAACTGAAGCCCAGGTTCACTGAGCATCTGATTCAAGATCGTGCATCTAATTGCTGACCAATCATTCCAGTTTGCCTGGGACTGCAATACAGAGGGGAAAAGGATTGGGGGAAAGGAAGGGAGTTCCCAGTGCTAAAACTGGGGAAGTCCTAGGTAAACCTCAACAATCAAAGTGCCAATCAGAGTCCACAGTAGCTCCTGACTCACAAACCTAGTGTTCTTTCTTCAAGGTCACGTTCCCTCACAGAGAAAGCTCTCCACTTTGAAGGGCCTTCTGAGCCTACTTTCCGAAGACTGCCCTCTGGATGAGAATTTTTCACAATCCAAATTAGACAGTAAGTTAATTTTATAACATGAATAAATACTTATATTTCAAGACCTAGTATTTTTTGGCTGTGAGTCAATCATTTTACCAAGATATTTAATATAAACTGAACATTATATATCTTTTCTTCTCATTTATCACATTAATTCCAGTGAGATTTAAAATTTCATGTCTAGAACTAATGTTTGCTATAGAATGTGGCTGTGAAATAGGTACATGATCTTCAGAGTCTTCGTTATCACTGATATAATCCACACTTAAAACACAGATACATAAACAAAACTGTTTTGAGTGACTAACCCACTGGCTTCCTTATAAGCTGCTGTTATTTGATAACAGGTACAAAGATATTTATATGGAATTAATTTCTTTTTGCTCACCTTAACCAACCATCCATCTAATGACTATACAGCTATCTTGCAAAGCTGCAAGGAAGTAAAATAAAGTCCTTCATAGTCTGAGACTATGTAGGGCTTCTTAATTGAGGTCTATGAACAGAGTGGGGAAGTATGTGGTGTTTATGGAACACATGAAATAGTATGTCAAAATTTTCTATGTAATGGGGTCAGAAGCTCTAGTATTTGTTATAGTCTCAAAGGGGTCATTGAATCCAAAAATGGTTAAGAAGTGTAGCTTTAAATCTTTCCTAGATCAAGATTATATCATACTCCTCATACAGGACACAAAAGGAGAGTTGAGTGATTAAGCCTGACCCAGTGGGAAAGGTTGATCAATTCTGGATTAGTTCTCCAGAGACTACAGAGAGATGAACACTGAGTAAGAAAATTGATTGGAATCAAAAGTACTGAGAGAGAGAACAGAAACAAAACAGAAGCTTAAAACCATTTCTAATACATAAGGGAAAGAAGTAGAATGAAGGGAAAAAGATATAGTTACTGTCAAGGAGTTTGTCTACCTTCAGTGACAGTTGGGACTACCATGAACTCTAATTTGCAAAAACATAAATATCCCAAAGTACAATAATAAATTGTTAATGCCTGACAGGTTTTATCTAAGAAACCACTGTAAATGATTTCTCTTCATCACTTGAACTTTTAACTCTCACTCTTGTAAAATACATTATAATGCTGAGATAAACTGCCTCCTTTCTCTAACTATCTTGAGAAGGCAAGTTGAAAAGCTTTAAATCCCAGGAGCAACTGAAGGAGACAATAATCTTTTCTTTTCAAACCAGCCCTTTCACGATTGGGCCCAGAGTCACGGGTAGAGCTAGAAGATGATCAAGTTGTCCTTTAGACTTTTATTTTCCAAGTGACTGGTATGAAAAAGAATCAGTCAACCATATTCTCATGTTTCCTCAAACATCTAAATACAGATCGAATATCTAAGTTACAGCAGAGCAAATGCATGAAAGAATATTAATCACAGCCAAACACTTGATACTGGATAAAGAATGTTATAAGTTTAACAGTAATATGTGTCATTCTTGCAATAGAAGAAAGAAAAACATTGGTTCCCAATCAATAAATGTGATCTAGTAATTATAAATTTCTGAATATTTTACAAAACCAGACTTAAGGGCTGCCTGGGGGGCTCAGTGGTTTAGTGCCACCTTTGGCCCAGGACCTGATCCTAGAGACCCAGGATCGAGTCCCACATCAGGCTCCCTGCATGGAGCCTGATTCTCCCTCTGCCTGTTTCTCTGCCTCTGTGTGTGTGTGTGTGTCTCTCATGAATAAATAAATAAAAATCTTCAAGAAAAATATTTAAAAAAAAACAACAGACTTAATTTTTGTTCTAAGGCCTTCTTTCATCTCTACTTTTTTCATTTTATACTTGCTTTCATAAACTAGTACTTTCAATTAAGGGTTTTTCAGTCTACATTTTCTAAAATATATATAAACAGTATATTACCACTGACTACATGGGTATGTTTACCACACTTGCACAGTAAAATTATTTACAGTTTTTTACAACAGTTACAAAGGAAAACATAAAATTCTGTTATAAATTTGGCCCTTCTTAAAGGAGATTATGTTCATTCAGTGTAATGTTGATGTAAATGAAATTTTCTAGAGTGCAGATATTCTGTCTTTTGAGTAATTTATGCCCAGTATAATTCCATGCATACCCAGGCACTTAACATTAATCAATGAGACATAACACTATAATGATGTTGGCTTATTGATATTTAAACACTTTTTAGGCTGATGGTTTTCCATACTAGTAGTTGGAAGTTTCAATGAGAACATTACTGTAAAATGAAAATCTGAAGAAAAAGCTCAATTCAATTTAATTAACCATTACTGGGATATTACTATGTTTGAATGGTATGTTAAATGCCAGCAAGTTTTTAAAAGCAATATACAATATTTTATATGTTCTCTAGTAGTTTGAAAGAACACTGAAAACACAGAGCAAACACAGGAAACAATAGGGAAACAACACAAAACCAGTAAATGATTAGAGGTCAAATATGAAATGAAAACCGCAAATGCTGGAGAATTTAGAGCAGAGAGACATCTCATAAGCCAACAAAGTTGAAGAAAAATCTCAGGGAAGAAGTCAAATGAGCACTGGCCTTTAAAAAATAAAAAAATGATTTCAAAATCTTAAAACATAACCCAGACAAGAAAATGGGATTAGAAGATCCAGGCATGGAGCTAGTGCATGGGGGAGGATACAAGAAGTCACAGACTCCTGACCAGAAGTCACTGACTTTATTCCAACAAACAAGAGAATCGAGCTATAGGGTCAATAGGAAACAGAGGTCTATAATGGCAACAACTCTTAGGAATATAAGATAAAACCTAATAAGACTTGGGTTTTTTTTTTTTAAGATTTTATGTATTTATTCATGATAGACACAGAGAGGCAGAGACACAGGCAGAGGGAGAAGCAGGCTCTATGCAGGGAGCCCGATGTGGGACTCGATCCCAGGTCTCCAGTATCACACCCTGGGCTGAAGGCGGCACTAAACCGCTGAGCCACTGGGGCTGCCCCAAGACTTGGGCTCTAATTCTCAGTGTGTAAGGTGTCATAAAATGCTCCTTTGTTTGATACCAAGAAAATCTCTCTATGGAAATTCTATTTTTAAGTGGACCATTTGTCTAAGAAAGACAAATACCACATGATTTCAGTCATACGTAGAATTTAAGAAACAGAATAAACAAAGAAAAAAAGACACACGAAAAACTCCCAGACTCTTAAGTATGAAGAGTCTGAAACTGATGGTTACCAGAGGGAAGGTAGGTGGAAGGATTGGTGAAATAGGTAAAGGGGATGAAGAGTACACTTATTATGATGAGCACTGAGTAATACACAGAACTGTTGAATCACTATATTGTACATGTGAAACTAATATAACAAGATATGTTAATTATACTGCATTTTTTAAATAAAAAATTAAAAAATAAAATGGACCATTAGTTTTCAAATAAGAATAAAGCAATAAAGCAGTTAAGCCTCCAACTCATGATTTCAGCTCAGGTCATGATCTCAGGATTGTGAGATTAATCCGGAATAGGGCTCCATGCTCAGCAGGGAGTCTACTTGAGATTCTCTCCCTGTGCCCCTCTCCCTCCTCATGCTTGCTTGCACGTGCTCTCTTTCCCTGAAATAAATAAATCTTTTTAAAAAGGGTTAAAGCAAAACAGAAAGAGATATCAAAATTACAGAGTTGTTGTTTTCTTATATATAATCTAAGCCTTCATTTAGTGTCTAAAACGTCCCTTGAAAACTATGTGCCAGAATCTTTGGAAGGAAATATAGTATATCTAATTGAAAAAAGCTCGATGTTATGCCCTACATCAGATGAGAACTATAGCACAAAGGCTTTGGAAGACCACATAACAGGATCTTTAAACAACACCACATTGTAGGACCAGTATATTTTCTTAACCCAATGTGCTTGACTTAGCTGCCCAGAGTCACTTTCCCCACATCTTACTGTTCTAACCAAAAGCATGGCTTGGGTTTTGTTCTCAGTTACTGCAACAAAACCAAACATCTCGACCAAAGCAAGCAGTGGAAGTTGAGCAATATGACACCATAGGAACATAATTAAATCAGCTGTCGTGTGAAAAACAAAAACAAGAGGTTCCTGGGTGACTCAGTCGGTTAAGTGGTCAGCTCTTGGTCTCTGCTCAGGTCCTGAACTCAGGGTTGTGAGATCAAGATTGAGTTGGGCTCCATGCTCAGTGGGGAATCTGCTTGGGATTCTCTTCCCTCTCCCCTCCCTTCTCCCCCGCTGCCCTCTGCCTCTCCCCATGCTCACACACTAAATAAATAAATAAATAAATAAAATCTTTAAAAATATAAATTAAAATGAATGAAAAAACAAAACAAAACAAAACCCAAACAAACAAAAAACTACCAAAAGACAAAGGTCAGAGACACCACGAGTTTATGGCCTATGTTAACCTCCTATGACATAGATTTTTGTATCATCTCTTGTTATTACTATAGTTTTTTTTAAAGATTTAGTAACTGAAAGGAGCAATTTATCTCTCATTGAAAGGACATCTAATAGAAACCTGTAAGACTGATGAGCTCTTCTTACTACTTATCTAGTAAATATGTATTTCATTAACTGTAAGGTTTAGTCAAGCATTTAGAGCTTTTGTCTTTGCCATTTATCTTTATAGAGCTTAGAATTTGAATTTGCAAGGAAATACACAATCATGATAGTGTACATACTATGGATACCAATGGGCCTGCTAATTAAAAGACACTAAGGAAACAGAATTCTTCATATTCCTTTCTTAGAGGGCTTGAGAAAGCAAATTCCATTCAAAAGAGAAAATAGTGGGGAATCCCTAGGTGGCTCAGCGGTTTAGCACCACCTTCGGCCTGGGCGTGATCCTGGAGTCCCGGGATCAAGTCCCACGTTGGGCTCCCTGCATGGAGCCTGCTTCTCCCTCTGCCTGTGTCTCTGCATCTCTCTCTCTCTCTCTCTGTGTGTGTGTGTGTGTCTTTCATGAATAAATAAATAAAATCTTTTAAAAAAGAGAGAGAGAAAAAATAGTGGAGAAATTTTGAACAAGTACTTCACTTCCTTGATTCTAAGATACATTCTTCCTATATTAACATTCCTGGATTGGGATACCTCTTTCCCTAGGTGCATGCATTTGATACAGAAACTTTCTCTGATAATATTATTAAATTGATGGTGCATCTTAAAATTTATAGCATCTTAGAATCAAGGAAATATTTTTTTTAATAAGAGGATAAAAAAGAATTTGTGTGGGCAAAGATTGGACAGGTCAGGTCTATGGTCAGGTTGATGAGCATATCTTGCGATTTCCCTCCAATCTCTATCTTCAATTAAAAGTCTAGTTGATGTGACTAAAATAAAGCACTCCTGACAATACTTCCTCACAGCCATGTACTTAATGATGAGCACCACCTCACATACAGAGGATCATGCATGAGAGAAATGAAGGGATGGGAGCAATGTCTAGGAGTAAAAAGCCAGAGCATGATGCGGGGTTTTGACCTCACCCCAGAGGGAATAATTACCTCTACCATCCCCACTTCCTATTCATGTGATCGAGTATCAATCCACCTTACAAGTAATATAAACCTTTTTTCCCTCTTATTTCAGTCAAGAGAGAGTCATGGAAGTAAATATTGATATTATATTTGTGAACAGAATGCTATTTTGAAAGGAAAATGATCCAGAGAGAAAGAGCAAGTCTCAAGATACAAGGACCTAGATTTTAACTCTGGCTTCTTCATTTGGGTCTTATATAAATGACTTAACCTTGCATTGACTTCTTTTGATTGTCCCTACCTAATAACATCCACCAGAGAATAATAAAACATTGACTTACTTCCCAGGGATGTTTTAAGCAGCAATGAGTAATATTTTCAAAGGCTTTTCACTGTCATTATTAAAGTTTAGGGTTTCAAAATCAAAATAGCTCAATTTTTTTTAAGTTACTTGCTTCTGCAGAAGCACAATACTTTTACATTTAATAGAGAACTTCATTAGAGACCAAAGATGAATTAGAAATGGTTGGGGGGGTTGGGAGGGCAGACTAGAGAATGTAGAAGAAGAAATAGCCATAGAAGCCACGTTTGGAAGTTCCTATGAGTGATGATACACCATCAACTATGAGCTACTTTAAGCAAGAATTTTCCTTTCAAGTGTAAAGCTTCTTAACCACTTTCCACAGTCCTCTCTGAATGTGTGTGATGTTAGAATTCACAGATCCAAAGCTTAGCACCTGCTGAAATCTAATGAACAGGACTTTGATTTGTGAGACTGTGCCAAGATCTGTTCTTGAAAAACTTAAAGTGAAGGACAAATAACTATAAACAGCAGTCGATTACCTTGTGACTACTTTGAAACGATTGACACAAGTATAGAAGTTTCCCTAAGGAAAAACGTGGGAAGCAATCATGACTAGATGGTTTCCCTACGGGGAAAACACTCTAAGTATTTAAATTAAGCAGCCTTTGGTAGATCCCTATCAGATTCAATCATGGAAAAACTTCTGTAGTCAAATGAGAGTGACTTTGACAAAATCAATCTGACTCAAGGTGAAGAGGAAAGTCTGAAAGTTCAAGGGACCATAAAGTTTCTTTCTTCTTAATTATCAACCTGATTATTACTTACCTGGTATTCGTAAACTACCTTATCGAATAGATGTCAGCTTACTAGAAGACTGTCTACTTGCTATGATATAAAATTAGAAGTCATTATTTGAAGCACCTTCATGGTCCTCCAAAAGCTCTTCCCTTAAACTTGCACAACTCTCCCCTCAATATTTCTACAAGGATCAAAAATACATCTGCCTCCTCTCTCTCTTTCTCTCTCTTTATCTCTCAATCTCTCTGTCTCTCTTTCTCTGTCTGTCCCCCTCCACATATACACATACATTTAACTCCTGCTTTCCCACACTCAGGGCTTAATAAACGTTGGTAACTCATCCAATAATTCTATTTTCCCACACATAAGGAACTTCTTTCTCTATTTTATCAGAAAATAACTTAAAAATAGTGAAAAAATTCATTAAAGGAGTTAAGATATTACACTAGAAACTACTCACTGTAAAACAAAGTAGTGAAGGAGAAACAGAAAAGACATGAGATATATAGAAAACAAAAAGTAAAATTGCAAATATAAATCCAACTATATCAATAATAGCATTAAATGTAAATGAATTAACTCAATGAGAGTCAGAGATTGTCAGACTGGATTTAAAAAACAAGATCCAGGGATGCCGGGGTGGCTTAGTGGTTGAGCACCTGCCTTCAACTCAAGGTGTGATCCCGCGGTCCAGAGATGGAGTCTCACATCAGACTCCCCATGGGGAGCCTGCTTCTCCCTCTGCTTATGTCTCTGCCTCTCTCTCTGTATCTCTCATGAATAAATAAATAAAATCTTAAAAGAAAAAAACATCCATCTATTTGCTCTGCAGGAGACACACTGCAGATTTGAAGATACAAAAGAGTAAAAGTAACAGGATGGGGAAAAAATGTGATGCAAACAGCAACCACAAAAAAGCTTGAATAGATAATACTAGCTAGCATCTGCCAAAACAAACTTTAAAACAGTAACACAAAAGTTACTAGGGATAGACATTTTATAATGATAAAATGGTCAATCCATCAGAAACATATAACAATTATAAACATGTATTTGACAACTAAGCTCCCAGAATATATAAAGCCAAAAAGTGACAGAATTGAAGGGGGAATAGATGACTTAACAATAATAATTGCTATTAATTTATAAAAGGATAGAAAAATGAGAGAGATCAAAAAGGAAACCAAAGACTTGAACACTATAAAGCTAGACTTAACAGACATCTGTAGAATGCTCTGACCAACACATGAAATGCTCAAAGCACACATGAAAATTTCTCCAGGATGCACCATATGCTAGATAATAAAACAAGCTCAAAAAATTTAAAAAGACTGAAATCATCCCAAGTGTGTCTGCCAACCATAATGGAATGAAATTAGAAATCAATAATAGAAAGAAATTCAGAACATTTGCAAATACATACAAATTAAATAACACCTTTCTGAGTAACCAGGGGGTCAAAGATGAAATCATGAAAGAAATTTAAAAATCCTTAAAATGATTGAAAATAAAAGCACAGCATATTAAAACTTAAGATACACAAATAAAGCAATATTTGAAGGGAAATTTATAGTTGAAAATGCCTACTTAAAAAAAAAAAAAAGATTTTGGGACACCTGGGTGGCTCAGTGGTTGAGCATCTGCCTTTGGCTCAGGGTATGATCCTGGAGTCCCAGGATCAAGTCCCGCACCGGGCTTCCTGCAAGGGGCCCGCTTCTCCCTCTGTCTATGTCTCTGCCTCCCTCTGTGTCTCTCGTGAATAAATAAACAAAATCTAAATAAATAAATAAATAAATAAAATTTTAAAATGATTTCAAATCAATAACATAATTGTCACCTTAAGATACTAAAAAAGGAGATTAAGTTTAGCCAAAGTACGTAAAAGGAAAGAAATGAAAATGATAAGCACAGACTGGAAATTAATGAAATAGGAAATAAAAAGAAAAGAAAAAAATTAATGAACCAAAGGTTTAACCCTTTAAAAAGATAAGCATTATTGACCAACTTTTAGCTATACTAACCAAGAAAAAATGAGAGACGACATCAGTACTGACCTCACAAAATTCAAAAGGATTATAAGAGAATACTGTGAACCCATACCAACAAATCTGATAACTTAGATAAACTGGACAAATTCTTAAAAGACACAAACTACTAAAGCTGACTCAAAAAACAAACAAACAAACAGATAAACAGAATTTCTAAATAGACCTTTGGAAAGTAAAGAAATAGCATTAATAATTTTACAGCTTCCCACAAAGAAAAGCCCAGACACAGCTGGTTTCACTAGTGAATTCCACTAAAGATGTATTTTTTAAAAACTAATAGCAATTCTTCACAAATTCTTCCAAAAAAAAAGAAAGAAAGAAAAAGAAGAAAGAAAGAAAGAAAGAAAGAAAGAAAGAAAGAAAGAAAGAAAGAAAGAAAGAAAGAAAGAAAAAAAGAAAGAAAGAGGGATCCCTGGGTGGCGCAGCGGTTTACCGCCTGTCTTTGGCCCAGGGCGTGATCCTGGAGACCCAGGATCGAATCCCACGTCGGGCTCCCGGTGCATGGAGCCTGCTTCTCCCTCTGCCTGTGTCTCTGCCTCTCTCTCTCTCTCTCTCTCTGTGTGTGACTATCATAAATAAATAAAAATAAAAAAAATATATTTTAAAAAAATTTATAAAAAAGAAAGAAAGAAAGAAAGAAACTTCCCAACTAATTCTCCAAGGCCAGTATCATCCTGATATAGAACCAGACAAGAAAAAGCAAACCACAGACCACTATATCCTAGTTACATTGTCCCCAAAGCCCTCAACAAAAGAGTATAAAACCAAATCCAACAATATATAAAAATATTATATACCATGACCAAAAAGGATTTATCCCAGGAATGCAAGATTGCTTTAATATTCAAAAATAAGTTAATATAGGATGCCTGGGTGGCTCAGCGGTTGGGCCTCGGCCTTCCACCCAAGGCGTGATTCTGGAGTCTAGGTAGGGATAGAGTCCCACGTTGGGCTCCCTGCATGGAGCCTGCTTCTCCCTCTGCCTATGTCTCTGCCTCTCTCTGTGTCTCTCATGACTGAATAAATAAAATCTTAAAAAAAAAAAGTTAATACTTCATATCAGTTTAAAAAAAGACAAAAGCCACATGGTCATCTCAACAGATGCAGAGAATACATTTGATAAAATCTAACGCACTTTTCCATTCAGCAAATAGCATAGAAGGAATTTCCTCAGCTTGATAAAAGACATCTATGAAAAGAAAAAAATAGCTAACATTATACTTAAAGGTACAAGACTGAATATTTTCCCTCTAAGATCAGAAATAAAAAAAGAATGTCTGCTTTTGCTGTTTCTATTCAGTTTGGTACTGGGGTTCTCGCCAGAGAAATTAGGCAAGCAAAAGAAATAAAAGGCATATAGATCAGAGGGAAAGAAATAAAACAATCTCTATCTGCAAAATTACTTTAAATATAAAAAATCCTAAGAAATCCAAAAAATCTATTAAAGGTAATAAATGAGTTTATACTCTTACATGAGTACAAGATCAGCATATGAAAAATAATGTGTTCCTATACAATAACACTAGCAATTGAAAATGAAGTTATGAAAACAATTCCATTTACAATAGCAATAAAAAGAATAAAATTCTTAGAAATAAATGTAACAAAAGAAGTATAAAACCTGTACTATGAAAATTATAAAGCACAGTTGAAGATATTTAAAAGATCCAAATAAATTCAACCATGTTCACCATGGAAAGACTTAATATCTTTGAGATGGCAATATTCCCCAAATGATCTACAGAATCAACACAATCTCTGTCAAAATACCATCTGACTCTTTGTACAATTTGATGAGTGTATTCTCAAATTCATATGAAAATGCAAAACACTCATTCTAGTCAAGACCATCTTGAAATAGAACAATACTTCCCAATTTCAAAACTTACTACAAAACTACAGTAATCAAGACAACGTGGCACTAGTATAAGGACAGACAGATACACCAATGGAATAAAATTAATAAGATAAAATACAAATTATTAAGAACAAAATGAATCTTTGAATTTCACATTTTTAATAAAATTATTAAAAGTCATTCTTCACAGTTATGGCCAGTTGATTTTCCACAAGGGTGCCAAAATAATTCAATGCAGAAAAATAGCCTTTTCAAGAACTAGTGCTGAGGCAACTATATACACACATGTAAAAGAATGAAGTTGATGCTCTTCTTTACACTACACCCAAAAATTAACCCCAAATGGATAGCAGACCTAAATATAAGAGCTGAAACTACACAAGTCCTAAAGGAAACCGCAGTATTAAATCTTAGTGACCATGGGCAAGGCAAAGTTTTTTTAGATACAACACCAAAAAAGGCATAAGTGACTGAAGTAAAAATAGATAAACCAGACTTCATCCAAATTAAAACCAATTTGTGCTTTGAAGGACATCTTCAAAAGACAATCCACAGAGCAGCAGAATATTTTTACAAATCATAGGTCTGACAAAAGACTTGTATCTAGAATATATAAAGAACTTTCTACTAATAAAAAGACAACCCAATTTTAAAATGAACAAAGAATCTGAGTAGGTATTTCTCCAAGGAAGACATAAAAATGGCAAATATGCACATGAAAAGATGCTTGACCTCATTAGAGAAACCAAAATCACAAAGATAAACCACTTCACACCCACTAGGATAAAGTATAGTTAAGGAGACAGATAACAAGTGCTGATGAGGATGTGGAGAAACTGGAACCCTTATACATTACTAGTAAGAATGTAAAATGGAGCAGTCACTTTGGGAAACAGTTTGACTGTCTCTCCAAATATTACACATAGAGTTATGATATGGCCCAGGAATTCTACTCATCAGCATATACACTAGAGAAATGAAAACAGAGTCCACATAAAATCTTATAGAAGAGGGACGCCTGGGTGGCTCAGTGGTTGAGCGTCTACCTTAGGTTCAGGGCGTGATCCTGAAGTTCTGGGATCGAGTTCCACATTGGGCTCCCTGTATGGAGACTGCTTCTCCCTCTGCCTATGTCTCTGCCTCTCTCCCTGTGTCTCTCATGAATAAATAAATAAAATCCTTTTAAAAAGTCTTATAAAAGAATGTCATCGTAATGCTATTTGTAACACCAAAAGGTGGAAAAAAACCAAACATCCATGAACTGATCAAGGAATAAACATAATGGGGTATATCCATACAATGTCATATTGCTTGGCCTTAAAAGTCACAAAATACTGGTACAAGCCACAACACAGACAAACCTTAGAAATATTATGCTAAGTACAGGAAGCCAGATACAAAAAGGTTATATTATTCTATTCATCTGAAATGTCCATAATAGGAAAATCCATGCAGATAGAGAATAGGTTAGTGATTACATTGGGCTGGGAAGTTTGGGAGGAAATGAGGTATGACGGCTGATGGGTACCGGCTTTGCTTGAAGGATTATGTAAATATCCAAAACATGGATTATAATGAGTTTCACAACTCTGTGAATATATTAAAAACCAATGAGTAGCACACTTTAAATTTGTGAATTATTTGATATGAATGATATCTCCATAAAGCTGTGTGTTTGTGAGAGAGGGAACTTAACAACGGTTTTCAGATCATGCCCAAATTGTTGTCCAGACTTTCAAGCCCCTCCCTACTCCACAATCACATCACATGACCTCATTCTCCCTTCAAAATTATTTCCAACTGTGTTAGTTGTCTATGGCTCTGTGACAAACTACCCCCAACTTTAGCAATTTAGAACAAACATGAATTATTTCATGGTTTCCGTGGGTCAGGAATCTGAGTGTGGCTGAGCTGGGTCCTCTGCCTCAGCCTCTCAGTGAGGATTACTTCCCTCTCACTCACTTGGCTCCTGCAGGGCCTCAGATTGTTGACTGATGACCAGAGACATCCTATCAGTTTCCTGCCATGCAGGCCTCCCTACAGGGCAGCTCATCATGTGAGCCGACCTCCTTTAGAGAAAGCGATGGTGCAACAGAAGGAGTCCCTTTGTAACCTAATTTTGGAAATGGCATCCTATCACTTTTGCTGTATTCTGTTCCTCACAAGGGAGTCCCTAGCCCCAGGCCATGCACAATGGCAGGGATCTGAAGAGGGATCAGATGGAGCCATCTGAGAGACAACGTGCCGCAGCATCTTATGCCATCTGATCCCAATGTGTAAGTTTGTTCCCATCTTAGAAGCACGGTTCAAGCATTTCTGCCCAGTACCTTTACACTTCACTCACATGATCCCTTCACCTAACTCCTTCACCAATTCAAAGTCAGACCATTATTCAAGATGAGCTCAAATTCCATGTGTTCCATGAAACTTTCCCTGATTACCCTTCATTACCCTCAATCCCTCATATCTTATAATTACACTATGTAATTTGCCCTTAATTATCTCCTGCCTTGCCTCATTATTCAAAGTATGTCTCTCCTGACAGCAAATGCCTCACCTGAGAATTTGTTAGAAATCTAGACTTTCAGGCCTCACCCTAAACTTACTGAATGAGAATCTGCATTGTAATAAAATTCCCAGTGATTTTCATGCACATAAAAGTTTGGGAAACACTTTTCATGCACATAAAAGTTTGGGAAACCATGGAATTTTACCATTCATTACTGTAGGTAGACCTGTTGTAGGTCTCATAGCCCCTACTAGGTTATAAGCACTTAGACAATTAGTACTATTTCTTATATTTCTTTTGCTCTTTCTCTCTCTTCTCTCTCTCTCCCTCCCCAGCCCCACACACGCATATTAAACAGCTTAATGCTGAGCACATACTAAAACACAAATTAAACCTGCTAGAGAAGAAATACCAGTATGAACTGACTGAATTTTAATAGATAATAATACATAAATGAATCGAAAGACCTAAATTGTTATCTCAACTCTTACCAGTTTGTGTTCTTTAGGCAAGTCACTTACTTTGCTTTGCCATTTCTTTATCTAAATTTTCAACTTATTTCTAAATATCTGTTAATCTGCAATAAAATTAGAATGAATATAATTTTTGATATTGCTTAAGGAATAAGAAAACGTTCTAGAATCTTTTAGTGTCTTATTGTCATCACCATGAACATTGGTATTAACTGCCCTGGAGATGGGGGAAATGTTGCTTAGTCCAGGACTGTTTAGGAAAAACTATGTAATTGTATGTCCTATACTTCATTCGTCTCATAACTTAGGCCATGCCAAATATTTACTCAGTTGAAGAAATAAAGTAAATTGTTACAGAAGCTTAAGATAAGTTTTTGGCTGGAAAACAAGGGACCAACTAGGAGAACAAATGGAGGCTTCTCTATTTTACACCCTAGGAATCTCCACTGCATTCAGAAAAGAAGCTTCATACTCTAGCTATATAATCAGACTAGAGATAAAGAATTTTGCGTTCAAAAAAAAAAATCATGAATTCCCACCAGGACTCCAGCATCTTCTGTACAGAGAGAAGTGGGATTTGTTAATCTAGAGCAGCAGCACTCAGCTGAATGAATAAGAGTGGACACAAAAACAGTTTTGTTCTCTTTTTAAGGCACTCAAATTTCTCTGTCTACCTGAAATTAAGGTCCATCCCACCCGCAGAGTTTCAATTGGCACTTGCCGCTGAGGACCAGGGCTCCAATTACATCTTATCTTCCAATCTTTAAATCTCTTCAAGTTCAAGGCCTCCACCTAGTCTCCAGGAATAAAGGGCTGCTCTCCCTCTGTCCAGGTTCCCCCAGTCTTTGTCCTCCTCTTTTATCCTGGAGAGGGTGCCAATGCCCCAGCAGGATCAGTTTACATTACACATTTCTCTGCAGTCTTTATTGTTCGAACAAGCCCTAGGTGTGGAGACTTGACCTCACGGTGATAACAAGGCTGTGGGCAGGACTGCTGTGAGCCATGGTTTGAGCTGAGGAAGCTGAGCTACAGGGCTGGTGTGCTCCCCTACACTTACTTGTCTGCACTCATCATAGCTTTTACTTCCTGTGGGACTGCTCCAAGAGACAGCGCCCAGCTACCTACCTTTAAATTTATGAGAAGATTGATGGCAGTGATGATGACAATAACTATAATAACACTAGTAATTGATGCTGTTGGCTGCCTCTGAACAGAAGTATATTTTTGGTTTCTATCCTCGGGCTCCAAAGTGGTTCACATGGGTGCAAATTGGTTAAGTGTGCTCAGCATTTTGGCATCTTCACATTACTCAACTGCCCACTTCTGAACCCTCCTGGCACTAATTTGCACTTTGAAATGTATTGCTCGTTCCTGTGCAAACTGGACAGAACTATTACAGACTTCGTGATCATTCAGGACATGTGGGTTTCCAGAGATCATTATCCTAGAAGCACTAGGTCAAGAACAAACATGGGAACACAAATCTGCCTAAAGTAGAAAACTCACATACCCTTCTGGCAGGTGAGTTGTGCCTACCGCCAAATGCTGCTTTAGTAAAGTTGTCCTGAAACTGCTCCTTCTATATAGCCAACCTCAGTCACCTGGACAAAAGTAGCAGAGCCACCACAGAGAAAAAATTAGTAAAAATAACACAGAACCAGGAACAGGAAACTGTTTCTACCACTAACTCTGACCTAGAGTGAGCCAGTTCTTCTTCTACACATTCAGCTTTCTCATCTGTGACATGCAGCAATTGGATACCACAGCATTTCCCAATTTGCCCATCCATGAACACCTTGCAGAATGCTTATTATAAATCCAGATTTCCTTACTGCTTCCTTGGAGATGCTGGCTGAGTGCTCACTAGCAGTGAGGTCCAAGGATCTATATTTCAACAGATAGCTCAGGGAAGCCTCCATAAAGGCCAATTTTGGAGCCATCGGAACACATGACATCTGCAAGCTCTTCCAGGTTTGCATTCTCCAGAAGCCAGCTGGTCACTAGTAAACTTCCACTCCCTACATAATCCTGCTAGATCTTCAAGATGATAAGAGTAATAGCTACTATTTATATAGTGCCAACCTCTATTTTAAATGCTTTGCATATAAGAACTATTTTAATCTTCACAATAAACCTATGGGGCAAGTACTATTATTATCCTTATTTTAAGATACAAAAACAGAAGTATAAAGATTAAATGATTTGCCAAAGGCAACCTGAATAATAAGGAAATGGGGTTGGAACTCAAACCCAGACATCCAGCTTCAGTTTAAGTTCTGCAGATGTGTAATAGTTCAGAATTCCCCAGCATTAGGCATTTGGGAAGCAATAAAAAAAAAATAAAATAAAATTTAAAAAGCCTTGTGGCAACTAATAATAGTAATTTAGCAATCATCTACTTGATCTGGACCAGTGTCTCAAGAGCCACTCTGGATGAAACAGAAAGGCCAAGAAGGCAATGCTCTGAGCTCCATCCCAGATTCAATCAGAGTAAACTGATTTTGTCTGTGTGATATACTGAGGTCCATGTCAGATTTCATTGGTGAATCAAAAAAGGGTTCTTGTGATTTGAAATGAGATATTAAAAATCATTGATCTAGGCCACCTTTTTCATGTAAATATGAAAAGTGACTTCAAATGATTAAGAAACTTCCCTAGAATCACAAGAAGGTCCTTACCAGCTGATGCTAAAGCCCCAGGTTTCTAGACTCCTTTCTTAGAGCCAAAATGGATTTATCAACCTGATGGACTCAAACCCACTAAAATTAATATAAATTATCCAAGTAGCCATCAGAAAACTGAAGATCAAGTGAAGAAATCGGGGCAGCAGCATTTGAAATGTGACATTCATAGCGATACTAGACAGAGGAAGGTGACCCATGTCAGTGACTGTGTCTACCCTATATCATCCACGAAGTCAAGATCCACGACTATCTCCTCTAGTAGCTGAAGCATCACCAAAAATCAGGAAAAAAAGCCCAACTAGCCTGTGCTGAAGTGGAAAGATAACTAGCATTGGAGTTGAAGGACCTGAATATGAACTCTAGCTGTGCCATTTCCTACTTGGGTAATGACACTAGTGATTAGAGAAGCCACTAAAATGAGGCTTTCATGAGACTATATATGTCAGTAAGCCTACTAACCATAAAGGTGATTGATAATGTAAATCTTTTAGATTGCAAGCTTTATTTCACAGCTTGGTTTTACTGGCTTGAATTTGTGAAATTTGTTAGAAAAGATTTGCTAACACAACTCTTATGCCATGATGTTGAGAGGGCTGACCACATAAAGGAGAAGAAACCAGAACTCCCAGGAAATTTCCCCAGGCTACCTCTTGCCTTGAACTTCTGTCGGCATGATGATAATCCTCAAAAAATAAAGAGGAAATTCTGCAGTGTTTAAGTATCAGTGGGCTACCAACTAGATGCTGTGATGATTGTCAGTGTGATCCTGTGAATGACTCAATTGCACCATCTGGTTACTACCAAGAGGTCACCAGAGGTTTAAGGTTAATGGGCACCTTGGCACAGAACTCAGTGCAGCTGATACTACACACTTTTCTTGTTCACCTCTGTCACGGGTTAGTAGGTAAAGAGGGAGCTGTGTGTCAGCCTAAGGGCAGATTGCAGCAGAAAGGTGCTGGACCAAAGTAGTGCCATCATCAAGGAAGAGGTTTCATTGTAAATCAGGCCAATGTGTATCTGCCCTCTATGCTAGAATGCGAGTTCTTAGAAGGAATAAGTGATTAAATATGAAAGACCCTATCCATCTATCCTGAATTTTCATCATTCGTTTTGTTGACAAATGGATCAAGTATTAACTTAGTCTGTTCAAGCTGATATAATGAACTACCATAGATGGGGAGGCTTGTAAACAACAGAAAGTTAGTTCTCATACTTCTGAAGACTGGAAGTCCAAGATCAGGGTGCCAGCATGATTAAGAGCTGGTGAGGGTGCTCTCCTAGGTTGCAGACTGCATACTTCTCAGGGTATGCTCACGTGACAGAACAAGGATGAAATAGGATACTTTCAAGCAAACATATTGCTGAATATTGTCCTCTAACAGTTGCTGATTAGAGGGTGTATTTCAAGAAAAGGGAAAAGTGTCCAGAAAGAAAATCTGAAATATAAAAAAAAAAACGTTGAGCAAAGAAAATGGTAAATATATGACAAAATTTTAACACAAGCTGTAAAAAATAGTAATAGTTATGGGGGGGAGGGCTGGTAAAAAATCAAGATTTAGTACTAAAATACTGGACAGCATAACATAAACCAGGCTTGATTGGCATTAGCATTCAAGTTTTCTAACATCTTCGTGTTGTTAGGGAGGAATATCTGGGGTCTAATTTTATTTGGCAATTGTGTGTAGGACCTTTGCTTAATAAAATGGCCTGTTGTATGTAATGTAAATTCCACAGGCAAAAATACCCCACACTAATATGCTGACCAAGTAGAAAAGAGGACAGTTGATGGAAAGGAATTTTAAACTTAGGAAAGAAAAGAATAACTTCCATTCTCAAAGTTCACTTAATAAAAGAATCCTAAGAAAAGAATAGTTCAGGACATCAGCAAGATGGCAAAATAGAAGTTCCCAGCTTGTATGTCCCACAGAAATAATGATTTGGCAGCTATCCACAGACAAAGGCATCTTTGTGGGAGCTTTGGAATGTAGGTAAGAGAGTATGAAACCCTGGTGGAGTCAAGACTGAGGAGCGCTGCTTTGAGAAGGCATGTGCCCAATGTCAGGCTTGCCAAATACAGTACCAAATATGGACTGGAAGTAGCCCCACTCCTCAGTGAACTTGGTTCCAGTCCCACTCTGCCATGGTCCAGGAGCAGTCCTGCATCTCGATAATAGGCCTGCAATCTATAGACCCAATTACAGACCCAGATAGGGCCAAAGTTAGTCAAAGGAAGGAAATAATAAAAATTAGAACAGAAAACAAATCAAATAGAGAATAGAAAAACAAGAGAAAAAAAATCAATAAAAGAAAGAGCTGTTGTTTGAAAAATAAGCTAAAATGACAAACCCTTAGCTAGATTAATGAAAGAAGACTCAGATAAATAGGAACAGAAATAAAAGAGGAGATATTACAACAGAGGCCTCAGAAATAAAAAGGATCATAAAGTACTATTATGAACAATTACACTCCAACAAATCGGATAATCCAGACAAATGGATAAATTCCTAGAAACACAGGACTTACCAAAACAGAATCAAGAAGAAATAGAAAGCATGAATAGACCAATAACAGATAAGATTTGTAAATAAGAAGAATGTAAATTCTATCAAACATTCAAAAACAAATTAATAGTAGTCATTTTCAAACTCTTCCCAAAAAAGAATAGGGAACACTTCCAAACTCATTGTATTAGGCCAAGATCACCAAAGTCAGACAAAGATACCACAAGACAAAAAAAATGGGTCAATATTCCTGAACATAGATGCAAAAATCCTCATTAAAATACTAAGAACCCAAATTCACTAGCATACCAACTGGGATTTATCCCTGGGATGCAAGGATGGTTCAACATATGCAAATCAATCAATGTGATATACACTATTAATAGAATAAAAGATTAAAAGCCACATAATCATCTTAATAGATGCAGGGAAAGATTTTGACAAGACTCAACATCTAATCATGTTAAAAACTCTCAAGGAAATAGGTACGGAAGGACCTTACCTTGATACAATAAAGAGCATATATGGAAAGCCCACTGTTAACATCATAATCAATGGGGAAAACTGAAAACTCTTCCTCTAATATCCATTACAAGGTAAGAATGCTCACTCCCACCACTTCTATTCAATGCACTGGAAGTCCTAACCAAAGCAAGCAAATAAGGAAGGGAAATGAAAAACATCTCAATGGGAAAGAAGGAGGTAAAGTTATCTTTGTTTGCAGATGACATGGTCACTGGTATAGAAAACCCTACCTCAACAACAACGAAAACTATTAGAACTTAAATGAATTCAGTAAAGCTTCAGGATAGAAAATCAACATACAAAAATAAGTGGTGTTTCTATGCACTGATAATGAACTATCTGAGAAGGAAATTATGAAAACAATCCCACTTACAATAGGAACAAAAATAATAAAATACTTAGAAATATACTTAACCAAAGAAATAAAAGACTTGCATTATAATTATAATTGAACATTATATTAATGAAGAAAACTAAAGAAGGAACAGGCAAATGGAAAAGACATCCTACGTTCACAGATTAGAAGAATTCACATGTTAAAATGTCCAAAATGATCTACAGATTCAATGTAGTCTATCAAATCACAATGACAGTCTTTACAGAAATAGAAAAAAACAATCCAAAAATTGATATGGAACCTCAAAGAGACCCCGAAGAGCTACACAATCTTGAATAAGAAGAACGAAGCTGGAGGCATCACACTTCCTGACTTCAAAATATATTACCAAGTTGAAGTGATAGAAACAGTACAGTATTGGCATAAAAACAGACATATAGATCAATGGAATAGAATACACAGCCCAGAAATAAATCCATGCATTTACATTCAACTAATCTTCGGCAAGACTGCCAAGAACACACAGCAAGGAAAGGAAAGCATCTTCAATAAACAGTGCTAAGAATATTGGATATCTATTTGCAGAAGAATGAAATTGGACCCTTATCTCACACCATATACAAAAATCAACTCAAAATGGATGAAAGACTTAAATGTAGGACTCAAATCTGTGAAATTCCTAGAAGAAAACATAGGGGGAAACTACTTGACACTGGTCTGGACAGTGATACTTGGATGTAACATGAAAAGCACAGGAAACAAAGGCAGGTTAGAAAAGTGGAATTGCATCAAGCTAGAAAGCTTCTACACGGCAAAGGAAACAATCAACAGAGGGAAAAGGAAACCTACAGAAAAGAATAAAATATTTGCAATCCATATATCTGATTATCTGATAAGGGGTTAAAATCCAAAATACATAAAAAATGTATACAACACAATAGCAAAACAACAAAAAATGTAAGTAAATTGGGACGCGTGGGTGGCTCAGTCGTTGAGCATCTGCCTTTGGCTCAAGGTGTGATCCTGGAGTCTGGGGATCGAGTCCCACATCAGGCTCCCTGCATGGGGTCTGTTTCTCCTTCTGCCTGTGTCTCTGCCTCTCTGTCTCTCTGTCTCTCTCTCTCTCTGTGTCTCTCATGAATAAATAAATAAAATGTTTAATTAAAGAAAGTAAGTAAACAATTAAAAAGAGGCTAAGGACCTACACATATATTTCTCAAAACAGGCATATAAAAAGGTATTCAAAATACATCTCTAATCATCAGGGAAATACCAACAAAAATTACAATGAGATATCATCTCACACATGTTAGAATGGTTACTCTCAAAAAGACAAAAAATAACAAGTGTTGGTGAGACTGTGGAAAAATAAGGAAATCGTGCCTTTTACAACAACATGGATAGACCTGGAGGAGGTTCTAGTAAGTGAAATAAGCCACACACAGAAAGGCAAATACATGATCTCACTTAAATCTAGAATCTCAGAGTGTCAAACTCAGAGAAGCATAGAACGGTGTATACCAGGGGTTGGGAACTGGAGCAAATGGGGAACAAAAGGGTACAAATTTACAGTTGTACAAGATGAATAGGTCCAGAGGAGCTAATTAATAGCCTGGTGATAGTTAACAATGCTTGACTGTATACCTGAAATTTGCCAAGAGGGTAGATCTTACAATAGAAACAATCAGCAGAAAAACGGTAACTATGTAAGGTGATGTATATGCTAACTAGCTTGATTGTGATGAATGTATATCAAACATCCAGTTATGTGCCTTAAAAAATACAATTTCTATTTATCAGATATACTCCAATAAAGCTATGGGGAAAAAGAATAATTCACGCAATTCCTCAAAAGTGAAATAGTAACCTCTATCCCAGCCTAGAGAACTGACATCATAAATTTGAATGCCAATTCAGACCTCATCTACCCTTTCACAAACAATAAGACATATATATTTGGATGAGGAGGGTTGCTTACATGGTTTTTATCTCCCAAACTCTCATCAAAGCTATGTGAATCTCTCTGACCAAGCACTAGAAACGTGTGAACTCAGGCTTCTCACACTGGGGTAAGAGAAGTGGCAATTTCCTGGGAGAATGAACTCTGACACCCAAATTGAGACATTCTGGGCTTTTACAAATTATTAAATCTGATAAAAATGGTTTTGCCCACATAGACCTCTTTAAAACTAACAACTATGTAAATCACCTGTTCTCTTAACCAGAAACGATCTAAGTGAACAGAAAAATACCAGATTGAAATCAGTTTAGTGAAAAAAAAAAAAAAGGAATCAGTTTAGTGTAGTTACATTGTAGTTATATTCTGAATCTTAACATTATGTCTCTGGAAGAAATTCCTCAAAATCCATAGAGGTGTCAACTTTGCATTGTATTGAATACCTAAGTTAAAGCACGAGCTTTGGGTTTGGACAGCCTGGATTTGATTTGACTGGATTTGATTTGATTTTTAAATATTTTATTTATTTATTCATGAGAGACACACAGAAAAAGAGAGAGAGGCAGAGACACAGGCAGAGAGAGAAGCAGGCTCCATGCAGGGAGCCTGATGTGGGACTCAATCCCGGGACTCCAGGATCACGCCCTGGGCTGAAGGCCACGCGAAACCACTGAGCCACCCGAGCTGCCCAGCCTGGATTTTAATATCAACTTCACTACTTATTCTGTGATCCTTAGCTTCAATCTCATCATCTATGAAGTAGAGACAATAACATCGGTCACATACAGCCATTCCAGAAAGAAGTGAGATGTGCATATGAATTTCACAAAGAAGCTGACAGCAAGGAAGCAAGAGTGTGAGCTGTATTAACAACAGTAATGGAAGCAGCAGCAGTAGGATTAATCTGTACCAGGGGTTAAGTGCCACCAACAAGGGACTTTGGAATGCACAGACACATAAAATGTTGGAGGCTGAAGGGACTTAAAGTCCATTCATCCCCATTGTCATTTCTTAGATGAGAATTTGAGGCCCTGAGAGACGTGGGGACTTGTCCAAAGTCACACAGCCGGGGCAGGGAATTCAAATATGAACTTCAGCTTCTGGGCACTGGTCTGACACTATTTCTTCTTTGTGTTTCTTGTGTTTTCTTTTGTCTCCCCAGCAAATGACTTGTGGTGTGGGGCCACTACAATTAAAATTGGAAGATTTTTCCTGAGCGCAACTCCAGTAAAGGGAAGAAACATTGTAGCATGGTGTCTGACCAAGGAAAAACCAAGTTTGAGAAGGAAAATGTGTCTGATCTCCTGGATGTAGTTCACCACATAGTGAAGCAAAGGAAAACAAAGAAGTCAACTATTCTGGGTGCAACTTAATATCTTAGGCCTAACCATTCAGAGTATACTCAATTTCCTGAACAAATAATCCAATCCTTTCAGCAATTATATTTTCTAAACAAGAAAAATCTGGAAACTTGTACTGACAATGAGATAAAATATTTAAAATGCATACATATTATTCTTAAGAATCCAGGTTACAGCGTTTCACCTACCAACCATTTCTGTCATTGTACCTTTTTTTGACTGCCTTGCCCCCATCCGAGAGATATTCCTGAAAAATATCATTTTGGGGCTGGCCTCATTACTTTTGCTTTAGCTACCTTGGAGCCCCATTTTCTTTCTATTCATTATAAGTAGCCTTTCTGTGCCATCACTGAATACCAACCGAGTGTCCCATCATATCACTCTGATGGCTATCTAGTGGAAAATCATGCTCATTATGACTGAGTCCCAACTTAGCATATCATTATTTTCAAACTGTTTTAAGGTGCTGGGTTTTTTTGTTTTTGTTTTTTTGTTTTTTGGTTTTTTTCGAATGGCTATCACAATGGTAGGTTGGATTGAGTAAAGAAATCTTCCACCCAACCGTGGGAGCCCTGAACACCTTCTCACTCACATCCAGAAGGACTCTCCTCACCCCAGTGCCTGAGAGTGCCACACTCTGCTGAGAGCCAGAGGGCAAGTTCAAAAATCATAGTGCAGCCTCTCAAATAGGAGTGAATGATCAGCGCACCTGGAACGGAGACGTATTGCGTCATCTTTGCCCCAGCTCCAGGTGGCAGAGGCTACTTCAAAGGTGGCCTCCTTTGCTAGCCAAGCCCCTTTTAGTTATAAAACCCACAGTTAATAGCTGAAATCACCTAGCCTGACCCTCTCATGATACAGAGAGATCTACTAAGGTTCAGAAAGGTGAAATTACTCAGCAAAGATAAACCTCGATCTCCTGACTTCTAACTCAGGGCTTTGACGTGGTGTCACTAAGTCTATAGCAACCCTCCCAGCTCTCACTTCTGCTCTGATATCTCCACAAAGTTCCAGGGGATTGCCTGAATCTCTTCTCCCTTCCCCGAAGGGACTCAAAATGACTTCATTTTATATATGTTTTCATTATAGCCTTTTCCTAAGTAGCCCCAAGTCTCAACTACACTAAAAACTGAGGTCTAATGAAATTGTTAATATAAAATCACAGCATCCCTTCCAAAGTGGGGATAGTAATGATGACCTGACCTCCAGGGGAATGGAGAAGTGATCAAACCACACTACTATTTTTACCTGCCTGTAATTATAAAAAGATTTGTATAAGTAAAAATGAACACATGGTCACATGGCCAGTGATGCAGAGCTTTCGGAAAACTCAGGTCACATTTAAAGGAATAAAATTCAAAAGGTGCTGATCTATTTCTTCTGCCACTAAGTTATGTGTCCTCGGAGTGTTACTAAACCAGTCTGCGCCTTGATTTTCTCATCTGTAAGATGATATATTTGACATAGGTGAAGGCGGTCAAACCACACAACTTCCAATTATAAAATAAATAGGTCCTAGGAATGTAATGTATAGCATGGTGACTATGATTAATAATACTGTATTGGAAAAAAAAATAATAATAATACTGTATTGGATATTTGAAAGTTACTAAGGGAATAGATCTCAAAATTTCTTATCACAAGAAAAAAATGTGTAAGTATGTGTGGTGATGAATGTTAACTAGACCTACTGTGATGATCATTTTACAATATATACAAAAATCAAATTCCTATGTTGTACAAATGGAACTAATATAATGTTACATGTCAATTAA
Source organism: Vulpes vulpes (assembly GCF_048418805.1). Classification (NCBI taxonomy): domain Eukaryota; kingdom Metazoa; phylum Chordata; class Mammalia; order Carnivora; family Canidae; genus Vulpes; species Vulpes vulpes. Next base: position 127,494,077 of record NC_132783.1, on the reverse strand, counting down.
ATCTCAGTTTTTAAAAAGGGGGGAAAAGATATTTGGGCTACATGGTTTGATATGTAGGATAAGTGATATGAGAGGAAGACTGCTCTTCACCTACCCAATCACTCATCTCTTCTTCCAGCATTAGGTAATAAATAATAACTGCTCTAACCAAGGCATACTTTTTTCCCCACTTTCTCAACTTCCTTTTCTGCTAGCTGTGGCCATGTGATAGCCATGTGATCCAGTTTTATCCAGTAAGATATAAGGGGAAGTCTGCTCTAGAAGCTTCTGGGAAGGTTTTCCTTTCCTGTTAAGTAGGGCACATAAAAGTTAGTGCCATATCTTCCTCCTTAAACAAGGACTAGATGTTTGGAGCTACAGCATCCATCATATAATTATGAGGGGTTAGTGTATGGGAAAGAGAACCACAGAGATGCCACTCTGTCATCACTGAGCCTCTGAATCTATGCCCCCAGCAGACTACCTAGAGACTACCTGTTTTGAAGGCAAACTAAATGTTCATTGAGTAAGTCTCATAACTTTGAATTTTTTTCTTTTTCTTGCTGCTAAAACCATTCCTAACTAGTTGGAGAAATCTCATGAAACCAAACACCAAAGTTGAAGCAACTTTGACTTAATCCCTTGATAACCAACTGCATCCAATGGTCTAACCCAACGTCAAGGGCAGCCTCTCTTGACCTTGCTTGTTTTACTCCTATTTTGCACATTTACTCCTATTTTTGTGTGTTTCATCTACTACTCATTTTTTATTTTGCTTCTGAAAAAAAGTTAAATAAAAACAATTTTCCATCTATATCTTTATGAAGAGACTAGGTCATTTCTCATTTTGGAGGGAAACATTGGATTTCAATTTATTTTAATTGAATTCAGTATGAGATAATATTTGTTTCTTTCTATGAAGAGTACCCCAAGGAAATTGAATTAGATGGCCCTGTGTTTAATCTGATGCATACATTTCAAAGGCTTGCAATTAAAGTAACATTTAAAGGGCAATGGGCAAATATCACATACCATAAATTGCTTGTACACTTCTTCACCAACAGAGTTAGTCATGGATATTGATTAACAAAGCTCATTAAAACTATCAGCGCTACCATGCTGGCATTCCTAATGTGGTTGTTGAGCTCCAGCATAGAGAAATTATCTTTACATATGAGTTTCTAGATAAAACAGGCTCATATACACAGAAAAGAAAGATATTTTTTCCATATCTATAAGCAAAGAAAAAAGGGCTGCAAAAGGACAGGTCCAGAATTTCAGTATGTGCTAATATCTCTCCAAGGGAAAAACAAGAGAAGTTTGCTATCAAAACGATGAACTCTGGCTATTGTGACGACCTGGGGTTACCTTGCAGGTAAACACTGCATGCACTTCTATAATCTCTCCTTCACTCCTGAAGAAATTAGGCACAGGACATAATGTGTCTGTGTTCCCACCTAAGCCAAGAAAGCTTTCGAGTGACAGAGAAGGCATCTGCTGACATGCTACTACAAGCTTCCCTACAACCTTTACCTTAATTTCATTATAAAATAGCTAACATTCATTAACATTTCCTATGCTTTACTCCAGCTAAATCTCATAAAAATCCTATGAGGCATGTACTACTGATAGTGTCATATGACCAATGAAAAAACTGGAACCTAGAATCTCAAGCAACTTGTCAAGGACACACAGGTAGAAAGCCTAGAACTTAGATTTAAATCTACAGAGTTTGGCTCTAGAGTCAGGAATCTACACCACTATGTCATGGAGCAAACCATACATGTGTAAGCATTTCAGCTATTATCCTTAAGCAGGCTACTTCAGGGGGCAACTCAGAGATGTGTAATCTTCTATAATAGGAAACAATGCTCTGGTCTTGACCTCCTAGCTATGCAGTGCCCAACCTTCAGAAACAGAGCTAACCGTTCTTCAGACTATCCACCTGCACAGATGAAAGCAGAGGCTAAAATGGGATTCTTGGAAGAGCTGCTAAAGGCTTTGCCTTCACCCTGAGTATTTTGCATGCCTATAAGTTTCTATTAGTACTTGAACTAGGGTACAATAGGAGGGCTAAGCTCATGGGAACTCATGGGTATAAGATGAGCTGCCCCTAGTTGCTCCTTTGCAATAAGGATCCAACAGGATACCAGATTATTCACCTTCTAATTCTCACTCCTCAGTTTAAAATATAACTAACTGTCCCTTACCAGATAACTCAGCAATCTCTCTCTGAAATGTGTCACTTGATGTTAATGAGTCTATCGGATCCTTTCATGAAAGCCGTATTTGGTAAAGGAGAAAAGGAGGAAAATAATATTTCTATGTGGAGAAAACAAGGAAGCAGACCTTGGACTGCTTTACAAGACAAGCTAAGATTAGCCCTTGTCGCAGGAGACTAATAGGCCTGAGGAATTACCAGGACACAAAATTTTTAATGCTAAAATCAGCCACTGCAAATTAGAATCATTATATGATTGGCAACCAATCATAGGATTGGTCATCCTACCACTGATCCAAGTTTGTTCACCTGTCTAATTCTTAGGAAAACTTCTCAATTATCAATATTCTGAAATCAATCTAACTGTCCCTTGTGAGTTAATGGATAAACTATGGGATATCCATAAAATAGAATATTAACAGCAATAAAAAGGAACAAATTATTGATGCATTAAACAACTCAGATGAATCTCAAAGGCATTATGCTGAATTAAAGAAACTAGTTTCAAAAGACTACATGCTACATAAACCCACTTAAAGGAAATCCTTTAAAAATAGTGATAGGTAACAGGTCAGTGGTTGTCAGTGGATAGAAAGTAGGAGAGTGCATGAATATAAAATGATTACATGAGAAAAATTTTCAAGGTAGTATAACTGTTCTCATTCCTAACGGTGATTATACAAATCTATACATGCATTACACAAAGAAAAAAGTTACTTTTATTGTGTGATAATTTTTATTTTTTTAATTTTTTTAAAGATTTTACTTATTTATTCATGAGAGACACAGAGAGAGAGAGAGAGAGAGAGAGAGGCAGAGACACAGGCAGAGGGAGAAGCCGGCTCCATGCAGGGAGCCTGACATGGGACTGGATCCCGGGTCTCCAGGATCACGCCCTGGGCTGAAGGCAGCGCTAAACCACTGAGCCACCCAGGCTGCACTGTGTGATAATTTTTATTTTTTTATTTTTATTTTTTTTACTGTGTGATAATTTTTAAAATAAAATAAATTCATTCATGAAGAATGTTCACGAAAAGAAAAAGTTTATCCACACATCCATCTATGGCATAGGACACAGAATACTTACTGCACAAGAACTGAGGAAGTATGAATTCTTGACTCAGTTCCTTTTAACTTCATATATCACTTTAGTAAATCACTGAACTCAAGGCTTCAATGTTCTAAGTAACAGAGCCATGAACTAAATATCTAAAATGTATCTGACACAGCTCTAAAATTCTGAGGCTAGGATCTTGCATCATGTGGAATTTCCCAAATTGTTTTTCTTAAACTCTAGCAAAGACTAAAATTAGCTAAGGGTGGGAGTTGGAATGGACACACATCAAATGAGAGTACTTCCTAATTTAAAATGCCCTCGAAAGAAGAAGTAAAGGGCAGAAGTCTTTCCCTACCAGGAAAAAAAAAAAAAAAGATGAACTTCAAACTCAACAAGCTTTCTTAGGCATTTAGTCATACAAAAGACCCACTAACTAATGTCATGTATAAGTTTAAATCCTGGGGAGTCTGCTTCTCCCTCTGCCCCTTCCCTCTCTACCTGTGTGTGCTCAAGAGCTCATGCTCTCCCTCTGTCTCTCTCTTTCTCTCTCAAATAAATAAATAAAATCTTTAAAAATTTTTTTGTTTTACTCCCTTCTTCTCTTCTTGCTGAAAACAAGACAGACAAATTAAAGGACAAGAAAAAGAAAACAAAAGAAGAAAGAAAGAAAGAAAAAGAAAGAAAGAAAGAAAGAAAGAAAGAAAGAAAAAGAAAAAGAAAACCATGACTCTCTCTCCCTGTAACTAAAAGTTGGCATCCTGGTTTTGTCACTCTATGTTAGAGACAAGATGGAGAAGGAAGAAGGGGTTTGTTTTATTTATGGCATAAAGAAATCTGAAGTTATTCGAGTGGGTATGTGTTCAATCTGAAAGCAATCAAGCTACTCATAGCTTCATATTGAAATTCCAGAAAAGAAAACATTGCTATTTCAGCTATATTGGAATGTCCCTTAAATTTTTTGTCTCCATCTCTAATTGAGAAATTCCTGTGGAACAGAAGGAAAACAGAAAGGTCACTTTATACAGTACTCAGGAATCCCTAAAGGATATTAAGGGGAAATGCCCTAACAAATCAGTATCTCGCTGGTACCAGGGAGGGATTTCAAAGAAGATTAAAGGTAATTGTGGAAAAAGCATTCTCTCTTTAAAACTTTAAGTTTTAATTTTTAAAACATTTGGTGTCATAGGTTTGCTCCAATTTGTAAATCAAATAATACCGAGCACCAAATAAAAAGAGTATTAAATTCTATATGTGGTGTTCTCTTTATACTTACTATTGAGGGGCACTTCGGTGGCTCAGTTAATTAAGTATCTGCCTTCAGCTCAGGTCAGGATCCCAGGGTCCTGGGATCGAGCCTTATGAGCCCCACATTGGGCACCGTGCTCAGCAGGAGTCTGCTTCTCCTTCTCCCTCTGACCCTGTTCGCACTCTGGCTGGCTCTCTCTCTCTCTCAAATGAATAAATAAAAAATCTTTTAAAAGAACACTTAACCGTTGAAAAGCTTTTGAGTATTAAACAAAGTCAATTCACACGCTCTTATGTTTACTGATATCACAAAGCTGTAATTTCATAAGAGCCTCTGTGTGCTAAAAACTATATTGAGTTTATGCGTGTATTGAATTTCCTACAACCCTTTTATCTGGTAAAAGGCTATTTGAATTGGATGGCAGAAATGAATCTTGAAATCCACTGCCTCTTAAAGCTGCTTAGATTTAAAGTTATAATTTGAAAATGTAAAAAGAGTTTTGAACTAAGCAAAATATGATTCCCTAATTCATTCCCTCTTGGAATTCTAAAGCCCAAGGACCTTAGTGGTCATCAGATACAACTTCCTACCTGATGCTGAAATTCTGCTGTATCCCCTTTGCTGGAACACTTGTCCCAGAAAACAACCTACTCCTAACAACCTATGGCACAAGACAAAGCTGCACCATTGTGAAACAACTCCAATCCCTAGCCACTCCTTCTCATGACTGAGCTTGGATCTGTTTCCAGAGACTTCCATCCCCTAGAACTGGTTCTGCCCTTAAGGATATAAAGTATCTTCTCTTCTTTCTACACAGCTCCCTATGTCTATAAAAACTACAATCATGTTCCTGCCCTGGTTTTCTCTTTTTCATATTAAACATCATCTTCCCCCTTGAACTAGTCCTCATGTGACTAGAGTTTCACCTTCTTTTTATCCTGGCTACCCTCCTCTAAATCACTAGTGACTTTTGCATACTACATATATAGAGCAGAACACAGTAACTATAGTATACTCAATTTGCCTGGAGTCCCTTACTTGAAAAGAACAGTACGCTTCTATTATTGTGGTATTGATTGTACTATTTTGATTTACCATGACAGGGATACAATTCCTTAAGACGAACTTTCCTTCAAAGAGGAAATTTCCTCATCTATAAAATGAAGAGGTTGCATGAAATCAACAGGGGATATGTTTCATCAATCAAAATCTCATGCGAAGACAAATATGCTAAGGCAAGGAGTTTAATTGGTAAAAATAAGGTTATGCAAACAATCTAGAGATTCAATACAATCTCTATGAAAATTTCAATGGCATTTGTCACAGAAATAAAACAAACAATCCTAAAATTTGTTTGGAACCACACAAGATCCCATATAGCTAAAATAATCTCATGAAAGAACAAATCTGGGATGCCTGGCTGGTTAAGTGTCTGCCTTCAGCTCAGGGCCTGATCCTGGAGTCCCAGGATCGAGTCCTACATCGGGCTCCCTGCATGGAGCCTGCTTCTCCTTCTGCCTATGTCTCTGCCTCTGTGTGTGTGTGTGTCTCACGAATAAGTAAATAAAATCTTAAAAAAAAAAAAAAAAGAACATAGCTGAATGCGTCCAGATTTCAAACTATAATACAAAGCTATAGGAATCAAAACAGTATGGTAGTAACATACAAACAGACACATAGACCAATGGAATAGAACAGAGCCCAGAAATAAATTCATGTATGTATGGTCAATTATTTACAGCAAAGGAGTCAAGAATATACAGTGGAGAAAGGACATTCTCTTCAATAAATGGTGCCAGGAAAACTAGATTGCCACATGTAAAAGAATAAATCTGAACCGCTATCTAACACCATACACAAAATCTAACTCAAAATGGATTAAATATTTGAACATAGACTTTAAACCATGAAACTCCTAGAAGAAAACATAAATAGCATGTTATAGCCAATATATGGCCAACAAGTACCTGAATAGATGCTCAACATCACTAATCATAAGGGATATGCAAATCAAAGTCACAATGAAATATCACCTCACACCTGTCAGAATGACTATCATCAAAAAGACAAGAAATTAACAAGTGTTAGCAAGGATTTGGAGAAAAGGGAACCTTTATGCACTATTGGTGGGAATGCAAATTGGCGCAGTCACTATGGAAAACAGTATGGAGTTTCGTCAATTTTTTTTTTAATTTTAAAAAGAACTACCATGTGATCTACCTATTATACTTCTGCATATTCATCCCAAGAAAATGAAAACATTAACTTGAAAAGGTACATGCACCCCTCTCCCACCACGTTCACTGAAGCATTATTATCAATAGTCAAGACACAGAAACGTTAAGTGTCAATCAATGGAAAAAGGGATTTTAAAAAATGTGATACACACACACACACACACACACACACACATACACACAGAATATTATTCAGCCATTAAAAAAAAAATCTCTGGGCACTGCCTGACTCAGTCCATAGAGCATACAACTCTTGATCTAAGGGTTATGAGTTTAAGCCCCATGCTGGCAGTAGAGCTTACTCAAAAGGAAGAAAAAGGAAATATTGCCATTTGTGACAACATGGATGAAACTTGAGGGCATTGTGCTAAGTGAAATAAGTCAGATAGAGGGAGACAAGTATAGTATGATCTCACTATATGTAGAATCTAAAAACAAGAATAAAACAGAGCTCATAGGTACAGAGACTAGTGACTTCCGGGGGGGGAGGGGGACAAAATGGGTGTAAGGGGTCAAAAGGTACAAACTTTCAGTTATAAAGTAAATAAGTCATGGGGATGTAATTACAGCATGGTAACTTCAGTAAATAATACTGCATTATTTATCTGAAAGTTGCTAAAAGAGTAAACCTTAACAATTCTCGTCACAAAGTAAATAACTTTGTGTATGGCGATGGATGTTAACTAGACTTATTATAGTAATCATTATGCAATATATACAAATACTAAATCACTATGTTGTACACCTAATAAGAATATAATGTTATATGTCAATCATATCTCAATAAAATTTTTAAATTTTAAAAAAATATTTAAGAGTTTAGATAGGATGGAGGGGGCTAGATATCTGCCTGCTTCAGGACCCCCTTATCACAATTGCCACCTTACAGCTTCTCAGATATTTCTACTAAGGCTTAGATCCTTGCTCCGAAAGCCTAAACTCAACCTCATGATACTCTGGAAAATGAAAATCTTTCTAATTTGAATGTTACTTGCCTCAAAAAAGCTACAAGTAGTAAAATAATTTACATTTCCTCATGCTGGGCACTATACCAATACCTCACTGTTCACTCATATCTTGTTAACAGTAAAGTGGAGACGTTTTTTGTCTGTTTGGGTTTTTTTGCTTGTTTTTTGTTTTGTTTTGTTGCTTTTTTTTGGCTGCAGATCACTTTCACGCAGGAAAAACAAAGAAAATCAGAGGCCATATACATGAAAATCAATTTAATTCTATTTTCATTTAGTATAAAACAAGCCTCTGTTTATTAAGAATTTAGAAGGTTTGAAAAAAATCAAAGAAGTTTTTTCCTTTTTTCTCATGTTTCGAGTTTTTATTTAAATCCTAGTTAGTTGACATATAGTGCAATATTGGTTTCAGGAGTAGAATTTAATGATTCACCATTCATATACAACACTCAGTGTTCATCACAAGAGCCTTCCTTAATCCCCATCACCTATTTAGCCCATTCCCCACTCACCTTCCTCTATTAACCCTCAGTTTGTTCTCTACAGCTAAGAGTCAGTCAAGAGCTATAATATGTTTTGTCTAAAGAATAAGGGACAAACCAAAAAGAAGGAAACAGAGGAAAAGAAATGAAATGAAGAGAGAATAAAAGGCAATCAGAAGTACAAAAATTTGGACAGAGAAGCAAGAGGGGGGAGAAGGTAGGCAGTGATCTGGTGGATGGGGAGGGAGTGGAGAGAGATGGAGATTCTAATGAAGCACCAATGGGATGGAATTTTATTTCTCTCCACACCCATCCAAGAGCAGAACCCTGATTTAGTGGACACTTCATTCCAGAGGTTCATGTTAGTGAGAACAAGCCCTCCCAGAAGAGATCACTGCCCTTCCCACGCCTGCAGGGGAAAAGTGTCCATCACAACACTTAACCTTCCTCTCAGCTGGTCAACAGCCATGCAAGAAATGTTGATAAATCTTAGTTTATGCTTTTAGGATTTCTGCGTTTTGTGGGATTTTCACTCTCGTAATACAACATACCAAAAAAAGAGCCTTAAATGTTTGACAAAAGATAGTAACTACAGCCATTAAAGATGAAAAACACATCTAAAGGAACATCTGCAATCTTTCACGGCCAAATGGAAAAACTGAGGCTTGACACTGAGGTGAGGACCTCCAGCTGGGAAGGGGTGGCCATGAAGAGATCAGAGAGAAAGCAGAGTGTCAGTACCATCCACAGGAGGGAAGAATCATTTTCTGAAAAACGACACTGCTACAACAGCCTGAGACTTTGCCACCCCATTCTCCATACATCTGTAGGCTTGGTTCTGTCTTATTACCACTTCCTGATATGGGGATTGTTTTCCTTTCAAAAATAAACAGTACAAGCCAATAAACTCTAGAATGATAAATGCCCTCTTGTCTCAATATTTTCTTCCCAGAAGATGGAATATGACATGCAAGGAAAATTCTTTTCACCAAAATAATAAATATTTATCCTAAGACTCAAACAGAACACTAAAGAAAGCCTTGGGGTAATGTGACTTTCTGTCAGTGCAACATTTTGTCCAAGTCCCTGAGACCATCAGCTCAGGCTGGACAACTGAGGGAGGCTGGATGACTGACCCTCAACATCCTCTAAGTCCAACTGCACACAGGGGATTGGACCACAGAGATGTGGTGCTGCACAATTTGTTCCACTCAAGAAAATTCCAGGCATAGGTTCCCTGCCACGAATGATGTACCTACCTAGCAGCAAATGCAATTCCCACATCAACCAGGAGTCCTGAGACCCACTCAATACTGTCTCAGAAGAGACTAGTCCTCATGCCTGGAGGGCCCCTGAGGGAGGAAGTTTCTACCACACAAAACAGGTCATTTCTGGGAAGTGTTACAAGCCACTCAGCATCACTCAGCCACCAGGGTCCAGAATCTCATTCTACTCCCCAAGGAGGTGATGGACCATATAACACATTTCGTCCAAACCCTGTCTACCCCTTACAGACACGCTGAAAAAAATCTCAGGATACTGATCTCAGAACTGAAAGAATCTAAATCAAATAACTCTTGTCTCATAATCACACTAAAATAAACAGGTTAAAAGCACTTACTGAATACTGACTATGCACAGAGCAATACCCTATTAGAGGGTGCACAGGCATGGCTGGGAGAGAGGGAATGGCAATTACGTCCTAACATAAAACTATTCTAATTTCAATTTTGTAGAAGTTGCTCATTTGACTGAGCAGAGTCACAGAGCATCCCCTACGACCGTGCAACAGCACTGCCCAACTAGACCATGCTCCTGCTGCAGGTTTCTAATCCACACTCTGGGTCTCAGTGCTTCTACTGAGAGAACAGCTGCTGATGTTTCCTCCTCCTAATGAGCCTTTCATTTTCATAAAGACCGTGTCGGCTGACCACATCCAAGTCTCCAGATATTAGTCAAAAGACCTGGTGCCTCTTCTTGTCTTAACAATCCTCTACAAATAAATAGTCAATGCACAGATAAATAATTTTGGTAATCAAGGATGCAGAAGTGAGGGAACATGTGTACAGGGGGCAGAGGATGTCCCCCTATAGTGCAGGTACTCCTGGTCCCCTTGGAAGTACAATTGGAATAGATTGACTTAGAGGTGATCCTGCCAAAGGCAAGGAACATACTAGACAGCATTTGATGAGTTTTTCTAGCCTTTTAAATCTGATTCTTGAGTCTTTGCCCCTAAGAAATCTGAAATTAAAGGGATACACATTATTGAATTTTGTAGAAAATACAGCCGTAGGAGTGATGTACTTAACTTCCTTTACTGAGCATTCTATTGCAAATAAAATGGATAACTGTGATTCAAGAAGCTGGGGGAAACAGGACAAAAAAAACGTGGCAAACATCTTCCACTACAGGTCAATATGAGAAACAATTTATGTTGACTCTTTCCTTGAAGTGCTGATATTTTACAGGTAAAATTTCCCAAGATTATTTCACCCACTAAGATGTATTAAGCTCCATTCACGTGCACACAAGCACCACGTACAGCAGGTCAAGAACAAAGGGCAACAGAAAGAAATAGGTCACTGACTTAAAATGACTGCATTTTTCAAATAATAAGCTTATATCAATTGGTTAATATTTCTCAAAGTGCTGCTTTTTGATCCTCTGCATCAGAATGACCAGAAGAGCTTTGCAGAAATGCAGAAGCCTGGGTCTCACCTAATATCCAGTGGTTTAGGCTCTCTAAGCAAAGCACTTTTCACAAGGTTCCCCAGATATTCTTAAGTACACTAAAGTGTGAGACTGCTGCCATCAGAACCATCTCATCTATATCTTTCTGGAGATTCCAGCACAGGACTAGATGAGAGAATGACTCAATTACCTGGGGTTAAATTTTCCTAAGCATCTTGTCCTCCCATTTCTGTCTTATACTCAAGCTTACATTCTAAAGGAGTTCCTTTGTTTTGGGGTGGGTTTTTTTGTATATATATTTTTTTTTTACTGGAGTTCAATTTGCCAACATATAGTGTAACACCCAGTGCTCATCCTGTCAAGTGCCCTCCTCAGTGTAAAGGACTTCCTCTGGCTCTTAACGTTTGAGAGTAAATTGCTGGATGTTCCTGAATTACCCTTAATAATAGCTCAGCCACATTTACAGAGCTGAATATAGTAATGCTTGATTAATTTAGACCTGTTAAAAGAGAGATTGCATTAATTTGGGAGGAATCAGAATCATTGGACTTCTTAAATACTTTTTCCCTGTGCCAAATACGTATTCTAATCACAAATTAAGGCATATTTTAGATATAGGCTTTGACTTAGATGTAGGTTGAGATGTATTGTAAAATCTCACCTGTCACTTCACCTATCGGTCCATTGTTACCAGTTATCGGATGTTTTTTTCTCAACTTTAACAAGGATTCTGGTTCTGCATTCAAGTAACTAATGGCAAAGAGAAGAAAATGACTGTTATTAAGACACACAAAAAAGCACACATTCAATGTGATGATTTCCTCAGTTCTTTCTCATACCATTTATTCATCACCATCATAACCTTGGGGGTAGATATTATTAGCCCTACCTTACAGTTGAAGATGGGGATCACGTAGCTACTAGGTAATAAGGCCAGCTATGACGTCAGGTGTCTGCCCACCAGATCAAGGAGATACCTTTATTACTTGAGGCAGCATCTTCTTGCAAAGCCAATACACTTGAAGGAGGCCACATGTTTGTTACACTAGGGAATAAATGATGTAATGGGGAAAAGAGTACTTTCAAGCCCATCAGCCTGAGTTTGATGAAAAGTGTATCCTTCTAGGGGTGCCCTGTTGGATCAGTCCATAAAGCACACAACTCTTGGTCTCAGGATCGTAAATTCAAGCCCCATGTTGAGTACAGAGATTACTTCAAAATAAAATCTTTTAAAAAAAGATGTGTCCCTCTAACTAGATGTATAACCTTGAGCAAAGTCTCTTAATCTCTCTATGGCTCAGTTTCCCCCTCTATGAAAGAAAATACCATCTATCCCTCCTTGTGAGGAGTAATTGAAATTAAGAGGTAACAATGTGAAAGCATCAAACATTTTAGCTAACAATTAGTAAGCTTTAGCTTCTGCTCTTCCCTTTCTTTTTTTGAGTATCAATTAGTTCTATAAATCTGTTTTTCTACAATATCACTGGGACAGCTCATGAAGAGAATGGAGAATCAACAAAAGTAAAGCAGGCAAGTAAAAAGTTCCCAGAGAGTAGAAAGAAAAGCAAGAATCAGCAGGTGGAATATAAATATAGAAGAGAAAAACAAATGGAGACCCAAACCAAAGTTCTTCTATTTGCCAGATTTGTGAAGCTCATTCTGCTAGAGGTCCCACCATGCCTGTCTTGATAAACATAGGAAACTCATGTAGCAGCAATATGTCATAATGAATACATTAAATAATTCCATGTATTCATACCCCAAAAGTTTCTTCCTTTAAGAATAAACATTTCTGGGGGCACTTGGGTGGTTCAGCAGTTGAGTATCTGTCTTTGGCTCAGGTCATGATCCTGGGGTCCTGGGATCGAGTCCTGGATCAGGCTCCCCACAGGTAGTCTGCTTTTCCCTCTGCCTATGTCTCTGACTCTCTCTCTCTGCATCATGAATAAATAAAATCTTAAAAAAATAATAAATATTTCCCCCCTGAAATTTGAATTTTTAATTCATATTTTGAATTTTATTGTTGAAATGTGTTAAGAACCTTTCTTCATAATACCACATCACATACTGGATTCTACAGCTTACAAAATACTTAAAACTTTGAGGTGTTACCTGATTAATAAGTAGCACAACATGAGGCTACCAGGTGGTAAAGACACTTCTCCACATCTCATGTCTCAGCCACCATAACACGATCCCTATAAATGAGAGGTGTTCTCAGCCTCATGTTCCAAGTGAGACTGGCCTTCCCCAAGTCCACCATACCACCTCAGAACTAGAGAAAAGAAGCTCCCAGAGATCCTCTGTTCCTGAGGTCAGCATACTGAGGACTCCTTCACTTCCCCTCAGCCATCACCCTGCTGAGAGGTGCAGTAGAGTACACCTGTCCAGTGGCCCTGTGTCACCCTGTCACCATCCGGTCTAATACCATCATGACTAACATCTCTGTTACCTGTTAATCAGAAACCTGAACTCCCATGTCATCCATCATCCCAAGCAATGTGTACATCTAGTACTCCGACCCACTTTCCCAACCATCCACTACCTCCAAAATCCTTCCACTGTGTCTTCTTGCCTGTCATCAGAAACACTCTAGTTATGGATTGAATTATGTCTCCCCCCTTTACCCAAGTTCATATGTGGGAGTCCGAACACCATGTACCTCAGATGGTGACCTTATTTGAAAACAGAGTCATTAGAGATGTAATTATTCAAGTTAGAATAAGATTGAAAAAGAAAAGAATAAGGTCATATTGGAGTAGAGTGGCATCCTAATCCAACAGGACTAGTGTCCTCAAAAAATGGGGATATTTAGAGTCAGGCACATAGAGAAGATATCATATTGGAGTTTTGCTGCCATAAGTCAGAAAACCAGAAGCTAGGAGAGGCCTGCGACAAACCCTCCCTAATCCCTTCAGAGGGAACATGACCTTGCCAATAACTTGATTTCAGACTTCCAGCCTTCAAAACTATGAGACAATGAATTTCTGTTGTTTTAAACCAGTTTACAGTACTTTGTTATGTAGCTCCAACAAGCTAATATCATTCTTCTCTGAACACTCCCTTCCCTGGCTGCCTTCTGGTAACACAGTCTCTTTGCAGCTCTCTTGAAAGAAGGTTCTCTTCCTCTCCTACCCCTCTGTATCTCAAAGTGTCGCAGTGGAAGAGGTGTCCACCTTGCTCCCATTGCTCTAACCCATTTCTATTCTGTGTGCTCAAAAGCTCAGATCTTTTGAAGTTCAAGCCAGCATACTCTTCCTCCCTATTGTCATCTACAAATCCTGTCACCCCTCATCACTCATCGATGACTTTATCACCTGTTACACAAGTTCCTTTCTCCAACTCGTATCAAAAAAAATAAATAAATAAAAGAAGAAAATTAATGACTTCAACACTCCGGTGCCTCAATTCCACCATATCCACACGTCCAAAGGTTGCTTCCTTAGTTCAAGGCCAGTCATCCACTTCATCCTCTCATCCCTTTAAAATCTCAGCCTCAGGATGCCTGGGTGGCTCAGTGGTTGAGCATCTGCCTTTGGCTCAGGGCATGATCCCGGGGTCCTGGGATCGAGTCCCACATCGGGCTCCTGCAGGAGCCTGCTTCTCCCTCTGCCTGTGTCTCTGCCTCTCTCTCTCTCTCTCTCTCTCTCTCTCTCTCTCTCTGTGTCGCTCATGAATAAATAAATAAAATCTTAAAAAAAAAAAAAAAAGCTCAGCCTCAAGCTTCCCACTCTCTGAACACCATGTTCCAAGCTTTCAGCTCATTTACTCTGTACAATCTCTCCAGTCATTCTTCATCTCCTGTAACTGAGACTTCCAATCCACTGCCACCCTCTGGATCACTCTTCTCGTGTCTTCCCTGCTCCTCTTAATGAGTCAGAATTCCAGTAGCCCTTACTTAGAATGATTGCCTTGCTAACACCCTTCACTCTCTCTCTCTTTTCAATCTGGCACAACAATATGGCAAAAGTTCCAACTCTGGTAAAACCCATCAATCTGCCTATCGTAGGTCTGTATGAGGAGTTGAATTTACCAGAGTAAAATATACAACCATGCTGTCTGATCTCCCTTTAAAGTTAAGATTACAGGGACACCTGTGTGGCTCAGATAGTTAGGCATCTGTCTTCGGCTCAGGTCATGATCTGCAGGTCCTGAGATTGAGCCCCAAGTAGGGCTTCCTGCTCAGTGGGGAGTCTGCTTTCTCACTCTCTCTTTCTCTCCCTTCCCCTCCCTACTGCTCATTCTCTCTCTCAAATAAATAAATAAAATATTTTAAAAATTAAAAATTAAAAAATTAAATTATGACTACAAAAATATATTTACCAACTGCCACCCCTCCCCACTGATTGTCTACCATCCTCCCAGTTTTAACCTCTCATTCCTTGAGAAGTTTAACCCTTGGATTATTTTCCTTTTCATTACTTTTCCTATGATTTATTGGTGATTATAATATTCAAATAACTGACTCATGTAATACTATGGAATACTATGACATGTCAGTTTCCTGACCTATTTGTTACGATTGATCTTGTTCTCAACCTGACCTCAAGTATATACTTCATTGGTCATACCCTGCATCTTGTCATTACTGACAGATTCCTAATCTCAATTTCAAGGATACCATTCTGTAAATTCTTTTATCTTTCCAGCTTACTTTCTCTCCCATACTTTTCTAAAACTCTGTTGGCTTTACTGGGACAAACAATCCATTAGACCTACTACCTACTTCTCTCAAGTCCCTCCTTCTACCAAATTTAGATCCAAGACCCATGATTTTAATGACTCCTTACTTACATCCTCATCTATTTCACATTTTTTTCGTATTTGTCTGACAAAATTCCAACTTGCTAAAACCTAACTCTATGCCTACTACACATCTGCAACTGAGCAGCTGAAGGTGGCTAAAGAAAAACTTGAACCCATGCTGACTGGCCTCTCAAGGATGACCTCAGATCTCACAAAAAGACTAATACTGCCCATCAATATTCTATATTCCTCTCATTTTTTTCATTCTGCAGACACCTTTTTTCATATCTTTTCTATGCAAAATCTCCACACTAGCTCTATACTTATTCTTTTTTTTTAAAGACAAACCCAATTATTTTCTTTTTTAAGATTTTATTATTTATTTATTTATTTATTTATTTATTTATTTATTTATTTATCTATTTCTTCATGATATACAGAGAGAAAAAGAGAGAGAGAGAGAGGCAGAGACACAGGCAGAGGGAGAAGCAGGCTCCATGCAGGGAGCCCGATATGGGGCTCAATCCCAGGACTCCAGGATCACGCCCTGGGCCAAAGGCAGGCGCTAAACCACTGAGCCACCCAGGGATCCCCTCTATACTTATTCTTAACTAAAAGACTTACCTCTTATTTTACTAATAGGATAGAATCTCTTAGGAAATAACTCCTATATCCTTCTTATACCAAGCTTACCAACCTACCTCCATCTGTACCCATATCCTCTACCTTCCCTCTTGTCACATGAATGAAACTGTTCCTACTCCTTTCTAAAGCTAACCTCTCCTTTAATTATCTGGATTCCACCCCTTTACCGCTACTCAAAGACTTTGCTCCTAAATTATCCCCTCTCCTAACTACAACGCCAGTTTTCACATCAGTATACATCTATGTTGTACTATCTGCTGTCTTAAAAATATCCTCCTTGATCCCAAAATCTTTCTCCAGCACTTGGACCATTTTTTTAATTCTCATTTATAGAAAAAAAATTCTCAAGAGATCTTGTGATAGCTGTCTACATGTTCTCAATCTCTCTAATCAGAATGTTAACTCAGCATTCCACTAAGTTCACCCACAAGGCCAAACACAATCATCAGTGCTCAGTCTCCAGCCTATACCAACTCTCAGCAATGCTGAACACAACTAACACAGCTCTTTCCTGAGACACTTTCTTTTCTTGGCTTCCAGGACAACACACTTTATTGTTTTACCTTCTACTTCATAGGCTGCTCCTGTTCCATCTACTTCATAGAATCCTCCTTCTCTTCTCAACCCCAATGCAGTAGGGTGACCAAAGCTCAGGTCTAGATCTTCTTATCTAAGACTATACCCACACCCAGGTGCTCTATTTAGTCCAATAGCTAAATGTTCTGTCTATATGACAATGATTCCCAAATCTCCACCCCGACCACTCAAACACTAGATATGCATATCTAATCACCTACAAGATACCTCCCAGTACCCCCAAAACCCAACTCTGATTCGTACCCTACAGCCTCTAAAATGTCTCCCTCCCCAGTTTCTCAAGAGACTATTCTATTATTAACCTCACGTATCCAGCCAAAAAACTGAGTACTCTTTGCTTTTTTTACCTTTCTCACTTCCCACATTCAATCCATCAGTAAGGCTGATTCACAATATGATCTCAATACATATGTATGAAATGAATGAATGGATAAATAAAAGCAAATGTGTGGAACTGCTCTTTACCATGAGTAGAAATTATAAAAACTACCCCTTACAGTTCAAAGATGCAACCAACAGCATTCATTTTTAAGATGCCTTTTTAAAAACTTATGAGGAAATGAAACCTGTAATAAAGATGCCGAGATTTATAGCAAGAGTCCTCACTTCCCCTTAAATTACTGGCATAATGTGTCCAGTACTGCTATTTTGGAAAGTCTAATTTCTGTTAGCTAGTTTAAATAATTTCTGACATGCTGCATTTTTAAATCTTTGCTCTTCAAATATAATAACCCCCTAAACCTCTATAAAATATTGATTGCCGGCCATTGACTTTGTAACTGCTCAGGTGAAAACCTGGAGAAAAAACTAATTAAACTAACCTTCTAGATGAAAGGAGCAATAGCTTTGGTGTACCAGAGCAGGAAGATAATGAGCCATATCAAATTATCTCTGGAACAACCTTCAAGAGTGCAATAAATAAGGTGTTTTCTTGAACTTAATATTTTAATCCAATACTTCCTTTTTGCTTTTCAAACCCAAATTTAATTTAAAAATGTAAACAGGGGATCCCTGGGTGGCACAGTGGTTCGGCGCTTGCCTTTGGCCCAGGGCGCGATCCTGGAGACCCGGAATCGAATCCCACATCAGGCTCCCGGTGCATGGAGCCTGCTTCTCCCTCTGCCTGTGTCTCTGCCTCTCTCTCTCTCTCTCTCTCTGTGACTATCATAAATAAATAAAAATTTAAAAAAAATGTAAACAATGGTTTTAGGAATAAGAAACACTAATTCATTTTTTTCCTTACACAAAGTACATGATTGGGTATAAAAATGGCTTAGGTCATTGTTTTTTCAATAAAGAAGAAAAATGTCAAGGCAAGGTTGCCTCACATATCTGTGAGCATCTTAGGTGTACTGACCATCATCCACATTCCTTTTAAGTTCCTTTGATTCGGGGAAAACTTACCAGATGATAAGTGTACAAATAATATACTTTAACAAAATGTTGTGTATGGCCCAGCTTGTAAATTCACTCCCCACACTGACAAGTCAGTTAGAAGACAGTTAATTTGATAAGGCCTCTGACAAATGTACTCAGTGGTCACAGGGACAACTTGTAAGTAGAAAGCACAGTCTATGTACCACTCCAAGAACATCTTTTCATAACACATACACTTTTTTTTTTTTTTAGTATTCATCCATTGATTCTAGTATGAGAGAGAGAGATCACAAGCTGTGGGGAGCAACAGAATGTAGGAGAGAATCTCCAGCAGACTCCCCACTGAGTGGGGACCCGATGCAAGGCTCAGTCTCAGGACCCTGAGATCACAACCTGAGCTGAAATCAAGAATTGGACACTTACCTAACTGAGCCACCCAGGAGCCCCATACATACACCCTTGACAAAGAGTTTATATATTATATTGAAAACCCTCTCACCTAGGTAATGAAGCTAGTCATTTCTCAGTTTTTCCTTCTGTAGGATGACAAAGCTAATGTAAATGAAAAGACACAGAAATTATATTCAAAGAGAGTAAAGAAGAAAGAAAAAAAAAAAACCAAAGAGAGTAAAGAAGCAAATGACTTGAAGAGGAGTGGAAACTTTCAGTTCAAGAGGACGGAAATTGTGGAGGATCATCTGTGTGTACTGAACACATGACTCAGTTATATGTTACATGAAGCACACTGTTTAACTTCAGGAAGAAATTCCTGACAATAAACAGACACTGAAAAAAAGCTATTAAGCAAAACTTGTCGACAGTGGAACACAGTGTTGAGAACTGGGGTCCTTAGAGTCATTTATGACCACAAAATTTAATGAACAAAGAGGTTGTACAGCTGCTTCCTGCAGAAATCATGAAGAACTACTACTTAAAGTCTAAGCCCTGTAGTATGTGACGAATTATGTGACCTTGAACAAGTTATTTAACTTCTCCACCTTCAGTTTTCTTCCTAGGAAAATACATAATAATAGAACCTGCCCCAAGGGGCTGATTTGAATGTCGATAAGAATAATAGCCAACACTTACTAAGTGCTTACTATGTGCCAGGCACTATTAAAGCACTTTGGTAGTATAAATTCCCATAATCACTGGAGTAAATAAGAGATAGAGATAGATATTGTTATTATCCTTATTTTGTGGAAGAGGAAACTGAGGCACAGAAATGTGCTCCAGAGACAAGAAACGTCAGCATCACTTGGGAACTTGTTAAAAAAATACAGAATCTCAAGCCCCTCCTCAGATTACTGAACCAAAATCTTGCTTTTTAATAAGATCAATAAATGATTTCCACCCATATTAAACTTTCAAAAGCACATGAATAAAACCATCTGATTATAAGTGTGTGGGGGGGCATTGAACTTTACAAGTCTCACTCCACAACCACTCTACCGCC
The DNA here is from genome assembly GCF_048418805.1 of Vulpes vulpes. Lineage (NCBI taxonomy): Eukaryota > Metazoa > Chordata > Mammalia > Carnivora > Canidae > Vulpes > Vulpes vulpes. The sequence goes on along the minus strand of NC_132783.1, from coordinate 127,474,378 downwards.
CTGCTTCTTTGCATTAGAGAATGCATGTAAAGTGCCTAGCATACACTAAGTTATAAACATCAGTTATCATTATAATATTTTAAGAGTGGTTTATACATAGTTCTACTTGGAGGTTAAAGTATAGATAGATATATATAGCTTTATATGTATAAAGTATACATATATATATAGCCCTACATACATATATATATAGCTTGCACTGAAAACAAAACTAAACAAAAAAACACCAAAACGCTGAAATTATCACCTGCTACTTAGCGTTGATGGGAATTTGAGTCACAGAATTCTAGAACTTCAACATTAAAAGGGAACGTGAAAAGTTAACAATTCAAATATCTTGCTTTATTTCTATGGAAATTGATGCTGAGCAAGAGATGAAGTAATTTAACCAAGGTCAACCAGTGAATTAGGAGCATAGCAAGGACTCCAACTTGGGCCTCATAGATCTGCAATCAAGCAATTATTACTGGCTTCTCCTTATTGCCTGCTACTGACTGCACAGGTCAAAAAAGACAATTGAATAAGTAAGCAATTAGCAGATGCAAGTGGTTTCACATTACTGTTTAAAGTGCTCTGCCGACCACAGAGGCTACTTCTAATGCCTATGAATACAAAATATCTTCATAATGTGTTTCTTCAGAAACCAGTTGTTTACTGGCTCAATAGATTTTCTCATGGGTGTTTTCCTGGCATTTTGCCAGAACACTGATGCAAAATTGGTGTTGTGTAATATGGTAAACTTTGGGCAATAGTGAAGCTAGTCCTCCTCAACGATCCTGCTTTCCATCCAACATTAATCCTTGCCGTTCTACCCATCTTCATATGACATTTTTTGTAAAGGTAACAATGCTTTGAGCTTCTCCAAATTATATTATATTCTCCTCCACATACACAGGAGTCCCATTTCATAAATATCTGTCTTCCAATTAGTCCAGCCAAATTGTATTTTCTACCTGCCATCTCCATCATAATATCCTTTTGCTTCTGTAAAAACAGACACCTGCACTCGATTACTTTTCCTCTTATTTCAAACTCTTCCAATCAAGATAATCATGCGAAACATATTCAAATTATTCTTTCAGCATGTTATTTTTTTTTCTTTCTTCTAATTGATCAAAATTCACTTTTTCCCAAAACTCTCTTCCTTACAAACATGAATTGTGGAGGATGTCTAGGATTTTTTTAATATTAGGCATTTTATTCATCTCTACTATGTAATCAGCAGTAAAGATCCATCATGCATAGTCCCTGACTTCATCTCCTATAGAATATTCTCTCTACAGATACCAGCTGTCCCTTAATTTCATTACTGAGTTTAATTTGGATGGTTTTGTGTCTTCATGTGATCACTATTTCTGATCCTTCCTCCCCCTATGTGTACATTGATCTCCACGGTGATTCAGAATTTCCCTTCCTGTTGAAAACAGGTGAATATTTAAATCCTCCCATCCTAAACTGTATTTTTCTTTCACGTGAATTTCCTTTAAGAATTCAAAGAGATAAAAAAGCTTAATGTATGCTCAACTGTATTCTTTTTAAACAGTAGAAAAAAACTAGAAATCTATTGAGCAAAATTTTAAGTTTCGTTATCTAAGGATGTTTAGATTATGAGTGATAGTAACCTACTTATTTTTGCTTTTTTTGTGTGTTTCAAGATTAACAAAATAGTATAGTAACACTAATTTTGAGAAAGTCAATGTTATTACAAACAGAAGTTTGAGTTCATACTGTCATCTGAATAATAATCCCTAACACATTTGATGAACATCACACTAAAATACAATTAAAAAGAAACAACAAAAATTATTTTTTAAAGAGGTCAATGTGATAAATTAAGATTGATAAATTATCACAAAATGGAAGAAATTAGATTAAAATAAACCTATATAGGATTCTACTCATAGCACTTCCGACTTTATATTATGAAACAGAAACCACTAGAAACAAGAAGGTAGAAAGATTTTTTTCTTCTTTCTTTCCATGTTTTTCCAGACTTGAAAATCCAGGATATTAAAATTAAAGAAGAAGGTCAGTGTTTCTTTCTACTTTATTCTATTCTGTAAAGAAGTTACTACGCCCATTTGCCCTTCCAACCATCAGATACTCCATTCAGCTATAAAAAAAATCAAGTAAAAACAAAAAAAAATTCATTTGACTCAAAGAACAAGAATTGTACAAGTTATACATTCTCACCACAAAGTGGATTATAATGCTTAATTTTTAAAATTTAAGCACCACTTGGAAATTAGAAGAGGAACATTACTTGTAAATAACCCTTGGATAGAAAAAGAAACTGAGGACAGCCCAGGTGGCTCAGCAGTTTAGCGCCGCCTTCAGCCCCGGACGCGATCCTGGAGACCTGGGATCGAGTCCAAAGTCAGGCTCCCTGCATAGAGCCTGCTTCTCCCTCTCTCTTTTTCTCTGTGTCTCTCATGAATAAATAAATAAAATCTTTAAAAAAAAAAAAAGAAAGAAAGAAACTGATAGAACCACAGACCATTTGGAAAAAAACATGAGAACACTGCACATAGAGACTTGGAAAATACTGCAGTATAGTCAAAGGAAGTTACTTTAAATGTTTTATTATTAATTTCTAAAAAATAAATAATTAAGTAATAATAAATTTGGGCAAAGTAATTCAACTTAGAAAGAGTAAAACAGAACAGACTTCAAGAAAACAAATTATTAATAAGACACAAATCAATAAATTAAGAAATAGTAAAATAGAGGTATTTTAGAATTTATAAATGAATTTAAAAGCAAATTATTTTAAAAGAACAATAGAATAAACCAATTTGGTCAAGTGTAATTTGAAAACAGAGAGATGAGGGAAAAAAAGACACACTATCAGAAGTTAGAAAAAAGATCAAACGACAAAAAAAAGGAAAATTATTTCAATTTGGGGGAAAAGTAAAAGTTTAATAAGTATGAGATAAATTGGGGAAAGTTGTCAAAGAAATTCCTTCAAAGAATAATTTGTGGCCTATACTCTTGCAAATTGATGGATAAATGTTTCTGTTCTTTCAAATAACAAATAATTCCTTTGCTAGCTAAGTTGTTAAAAAGTAGAGAAAAAAGATGAGATGTCCCATAGTTAATATAGTCAATCAAAAATAATCTTATACAGAAATCTGACATAGAAGCTGAAAGAAATCCCAAATTCATCTAACTTACAAATATTAATATAAAATTCATAAATAAAATATTAGCAAACACAAACCTCTTAATGTAATGTAAACATTTAAAAAAGAAAAAAAGCCTCCATAGCCAGGGTCAGTTAGTAAACATTCCAAGAGTGCTAGGAGGATGCTTCTGTAATACATAAAAGAATAATCTTTAATGTAATTTCAGATCAGGAAACCAAGGTGGCTAAAGGAACCATCTCAATAGATGCTGGAACAACATTTGTAAATAATTAAACATTCATTCTTGATCATTTGAAAAAATACTAATAAAACCAAGAAAAATGTTCTCAATCCAAGAACCAACAGTCAATTTCATGCTTACTGTCAAAATACAAGAAAAATTTCCATTGACAGGTGTGCCTGAAGGCACAACTATTTATCATCGTTCTAGAAGTCTGACAAAAACTAATAACATAAAATAAACTATAAATTTAAAAGAGACAGAGACAGAATCATTATTATTATTTACAGGTAATGTGTTTTTTTGCCTATAAAATCCAAGAGAATCAATTCAAAATATTTGCGATGAGCTAATTTTTTTTAATTAATTTTTATTGGTGTTCAATTTACCAACATACAGAAAAACACCCAGTGCTCATCCCGTCAAGTGTCCACCTCAGTGCCCGTCACCCATTCACCCCCACCCCCCGCCCTCCTCCCCTTCCACCACCCCTAGTTCGTTTCCCAGAGTTAGGAGTCTTTATGTTCTCTCCCTTCCTGATATTTCCCAACATTTCTTTTCCCTTCCTTTATATTCCCGTTCACTATTATTTATATTCCCCAAATGAATGAGAACATACACTGTTTGTCCTTCTCCAATTGACTTATTTCACTCAGCATAATACCCTCCAGTTCCATCCACGTTGAAGCAAATGGTGGGTATTTGTCGTTTCTAATTGCTGAGTAATATTCCATTGTATACATAAACCACATCTTCTTTATCCATTCATCTTTCGATGGACACCGAGGCTCCTTCCACAGTTTGGCTATTGTGGCCATTGCTGATAGAAACATCGGGGTGCAGGTGTCCCGACGTTTCATTGCATCTGAATCTTTGGGGTAAATCCCCAACAGTGCAATTGCTGGGTCGTAGGGCAGGTCTATTTTTAACTCTTTGAGGAACCTCCACACAGTTTTCCAGAGTGGCTGCACCAGTTCACATTCCCACCAACAGTGTAAGAGGGTTCCCTTTTGCGATGAGCTAATTATTTGAAAATCCATAGGTTAAAACATATTTTTAGCTATTGGCTTCCCAGAAGAGTTCTCTAAGACTGTACATTTTCACTTCCTAAGGTTAAGGTTTTCTATACCAACAGTAAACCAACTGAACTACCAAGGCTCTCCCCACTTTCTTGATTTCTAATTCATTCTTATCATATACTTGGTAGATTTACATTGCTGAAAAAAGATTAATACACCTTTTATATATTTAGTATCCTCCACATTTTTTTACTGTTGAAATCCACTGAATCCTATCCCATTCCGATAATCAGTAATATTCAGATGTAGATAATGAGCTAATGTACCTCATTATGAGTCTTTGGTGGGGGAAGTTTAGTTTAAGATTGTAAGAGGATCCTGAATGGCCCTCCTCTCATAAACACACTACAATAATCCATAGCTACACATGGAACAACCTCCTTGAAAAAACAAACTAACTAAAAATTGACTCCTATGCTAAAGAGAGAAGGCCCACATCCAAGTGGGTAGGATTGTCTGGGTCACAATCTTGCCATTAACTCCATCGGCTTGGGGCAACCCAGTGGGGAGGGAACTCAAAACCTAGAGCTTCTCCCTGGGGAGTGGAGAGTGTCAGTCCCACAGGGGGCATCCCTGACTTTTAAGCCCTGAACCTGAGAAAGGCACCCCAAAACATCCAGCTTAGAAAACTAAGGGGGTTGGCCCAGGTTTCCAGCACAGACGCCGCTGATCCAGGGGAGCCTGGATTTTGTGCTCGAGATGCTCATTTGCTGGTCTTGGAGCTTTGTATACAGGCATCTGATCTACATGCATTTAGGGGCCTGTGGGGGGCTCTTGCGGGGGGGGGGGGTGCTGGCAGGTGCCAGGGTCAGGCCCTTCCTCTGCCAGCTCCAGGGCAGCGCCAGGACTTTCTGCAGAAGGGAGCTTTTCTGGCACCGGAGTCCCCACGACTCTGCCCCGGGGCCTCCTCTAGATCTGGACCAGCCCCCAGCCAGGCTCACAGGGCTGTATAGATCTGCATGGGCCTCTTTCCTGTAAAGTCTGCTTTTATGTTTATAAACATAATTATATAGCTGTAAAGTAAGGTACTTTGTGTCATAATGATCATAGAGTTAAATTTATTCAGAATAAAACTGTTATCACTTGGAGAGGTATCACAGAAAAGCACTAATCTCACATTTCAATTTATTTACATAATTTTTGCAAAGTCTACGTGATCAGTGTAAGACATTCAAGCATTAAAAAATTACATTAGATTAAATATATGTAGGAGAGGAGTCTGGCTGGAAATGAATCCAGAAAAAAAAGAAATGGTATAAAATTTCTGACCATTAAAATGACCTTGTTTATATATTTTTATTTTTATTTATTTATTATTTCACAGATTTTTAAATGAGACGTTACAGCTATTGAGTTGCCATTGTGTTAAGATACCCCTGGAAATGTTTAAAGTGATTTGATGGTTTGATTTAATGTTAATATTTACAACTGGGCAGAAATTACATTATCTTCAACAACTTAGAGTAAAATATTTTAGCTATAAATGTCGAAGAAATACATAGATTTTTCAGTATTATCTTAATTGATATCCAAGCAAAAAGTTTGAGGTCCCCTATGATAGACCATGGAATGCTAATGTGCACATACTCTAGCTAGCACTTACTGGTACCAAGTTAGCTGATGTGCTTTTGCTCTGAGGCTCTGGTTTATCCCTATACTCATCAGTTGGGGTACCTGGGTAGTCCGCATTAGATTTCCCAGAAATCTAGTTCAGATAGCCCAGCACTAAGCCCAGGCTAATTCCTTTCATGGTCATTTCCCTAACATAAGAGGAGAAAATGAAAATTAAATAAATAAATAAATAAATAAATAAATAAATAAATAAATAAAATAAAATAAAATAAAATAAAATAAAAAAATCAGAGGAGAAAATGACAGACCTATAGGTCCCTTCTACAAGTTTCCAATTTTAAGGTCTACTGAAAATAATATATTGACCAAAAATAAGATCCATAGACAAACACAGAGCCAGATGAGTCTAATTCTCTATTTCTCTAATTCCATAATGATATGGTTTTACTAACAGTACAATTTATATTATTAAACACAATACTTAACATTCTGGTTTTCAACTTAATTCAAATTTAAGCAGTTTTATGGCTTTATCCTAAAAACAATGAGTGGCTCCACATAGTACGTTAGTATTAGAGGGGCTGCATCAGATATCATTCAGGCACCATTTCAGATTTCTTCAGCTTCACCAGTCTCTCATTCCAGCCACTGCCATGACAACCAGTTCTACACAGACTCTGACCCAGTTCTTTCAGGTGCAAACTGATGGTGCTTTGTGTCAGTCCTATGTCATGCATACGTTGCCTTCCACCCTCAGGCTTCTCTGTTGACAGTACAGAGTGAGACACCTGTTTCATGCTAAACCACATACAACCCAGAAGTGCAGACAATTCATCACAGGAGGTTGAACCTTTGACAGAGAGTGGGAGCCGATGGCTAAGCGTTTCTTCCTCTCTTCCTCCGGACAGATGACCCTGACATGCATTTCACATGGTTTCTAGGATAATCCCACGAAGTGGTGACCAATTTGATAACATGTTCTTGTATCAGTTCTCCCTCTTTCTCTCTTTGGTGCCCTGAAATTCTCCTCTATAAAAATATACTCCCCAGTAAGATATTTGCATATTTGATCCAAAGATACAAAATCAGACAAGGGAAAACTTACTGAAAAGAGGGACAGTCCTAATAATATGCTATTGAGATGCTTTCCTGAACCTTAGACATGATGGGTCCATAGTAAATGAAGTAAATGAAGTAGTCATGCAGAACTTTCTGAGCATTGTACTAAGAAAGAGGTCAGAAGACTCAGGGAGGTTGGGAATGTTAAAGTGGATTTCTTGTGTAAGAATCCAATTCATGTCTAGGTTTCCTAAGAGGAAAGAGAGGATAGCCCTTCACTAGAGCCAGAGAATGCATGGGTAAGGCATGAGGAAGATCATTAAGAAATATCACCAAGAGGGAAGCCTGGGTGGCCTAGCAGTTGAGTGTCTGCCTTTGGCTCAGGGCATAATCCTGGGATCTGGGATCGAGTCCCACATCAGGCTCCTTATAGGGAGCCTGCTTCTCTCTGTGCCTGTGTCTCTGCCTCTCTGTCTCTGTGTCTCTCGTGAATAAATAAATAAAATCTTTAAAAAGGAAGAAATATCACCCAGAAACGCAGTGCAGTATGTCCTCTGAAGTATAGTGTTGACAAGTAGAAGATGGCCTATAAAGCTCTGCTCCCTAATGTCAAAGGGATGAATACTCCAGATTAACAAGAATCAGTTATTGACATTTAATCCTTAAAAGCAAGTCATAGTAATTTGTTGATTTACTGACAGAATGATAGAAATACTACATTCAGGACCAGATCCAGAAGGCATCAGTAAATTATACAAAATTATACAAAAAGGCAGCCCAGACTCCCATGTCACATACCTTTGTTGTACTAATGCCAATCCCTCAGTTTACATATAAGGTCTCATGGAGAAGGAAGAGGTGGTCCCTTCTACCAAATGGTAAAAGAGGAAAAACAGTCCTGGTATATAGATGAGTCAGTTTAATGTTGGTGCTAGCAAAAATGGACTTCTGTTTTAACACAGTCCCACTCAAGAGTGGTCCTAATGGGCAGTAATGAATTTTCCCAGTAGGTACTTCTGTAAGCAGTCTATTGGTTATTTACTTTGTATGGAGAGAGAAGTGGTCCAACAAACAAATATACATGGATTTCTGAGCAGATGAGCTTGGATGGTTGTTAGAGGTCAGTAAGTAATTATACTAGAAGATTAGGAACCCCCAAGGGGGAAAAAAGCTAGAAAGAGGTATGGGAATGACCCATGTAGATGGCAAAGGCATGCAGATTTTTTTGGTTTCATGATACCCACCTCTACCCATTGCAATAAAAAACTAAGTACTCAGGATGACTTGTTCAGTAAACATCAGCAAGCCTCTCTCCTTGGTCAAGCCAATACTGACATGATGGGCACATGAGCATAGTGTCCATGATGGTAAGAATGAAGACTATGCCATGACTAACTCTCACAAAACCTGATCTAGCTACTGTCACCACAGAGTGTCCACACTGCCAGGAGCCAAAATCAATGTTGAGTATTCAATAAGGAGTAATCAAATATGGAAAAATGCTTCAGGAGAACAGCCAGCTACTTGGTGGCAGATGGACGCCATTAGACCCCCTCACCTTAAAAGTGCTACAGTTTGTCTTTCCAGAATTTATGTCTCCTTCCAGAAGAGTTTGCTTTTCCTGTCCTAGGTGCCTCTCACAACAGTACTGTCTGAGACTTAGAGAATGCCTGTTCTATCACATGATATCACATACAACCTTGTCTTAGATCAAGGGGCCCATTTTATGGCGAAGAAGATGTGACCATAGATATCAGACCACAGCATCTCCTGGCCTTGCCATGCACTGAATTAGAAGTAGCTGGCCCAGTAACACAGGGCAAGGCTTGTCTACAACTCAGCTACAACTGCACCAGCTCAAGGCAAACACTGTGCAGGATTGGGGTGTTGACCTCCATGTGATGTATGTGCTGAACTAATACTAAAAAAATGTGCTATCTCCTCAACAGCTGTAATACCTCAGTCTCAGGAACAGGGAGAAGAAATCAGATTGGCTCTTCTCACTATCACCCCCAGTGAAGAAATCAGATTGGCTCTTCTCACAATCACCCCCAGTGCTCCATTTCTAAGAGGCTCATGCCTCCCATAGTGGGGCTTCTCTTTTGATGACAAAGCAGGAGACACAGTGGGAATCTAACTCAGAAGTGCAGCAGGATTATTCTTGGTGGAGCAAACCTTTGACCAATGGGGATGAGAGCTAATGGAGAAATATTTTCCCTAAAATGCATTTCATATTGTTCTGCATAAGCTTCCTTGGGATTGAACAACCTGTTTTTCCATAGTGGTTCCAGCTTGGTAATACCTCTTGGTTCTGGCTGTCTTGCCTTCGTTTCACTCGTCCTTTCCCTCACTCCTGTACCCTGCGATAACACTCTCCAGTAAGGTACTGCCCAGAAGGACTCACACTCCACTTTCCGGAGAAATCTGAGTAGGAGAGGCCCTCTACCAGTAGTTTGCTAGGAAAAAACCTAATTGGCTCCAAAACATAATTGGCCTCTCCTCTGCTAGAAACAAGACTTCTGGCAATTTTATATCTTTGTATCCTTCTTGCCAGCAAATTTCATATTCTCTCATCCCCAAATAATTTAAACTCCTATCTCCAACAGGTGCTTCATTACATCTGGATCTACTTTCTTCTTTCTGTAAATAAATACCACTGCTCTACATCAGGCCTTCAGCATCCTTCACTACAAAAGACCTCGTCCAGTGTTAAGTTCCTTTGCACCAGTCCCTGACTGCCACCAGAGTAAGCTATGTCGACAGCAAATCTGACCTTGTCACTCTCCTGCTTAAAATCCTTCAGCGGCTCCTAAAAGATGGCACCGAGGTTCTTTATCCTCATACACAAGGCCCTCTGGGATCCAACCTCCACTGGCCTTTCTAACCTCATTTTCTGCCACTCTTTGGCAGTTCTGGCTTTACTACTTACCATCTCTCACCTCCTACATTGGTTTTGCAGACCTCCTGCCTGGAATGATGTCTTCCTCATTTCACACTGCCTTCCCCTCTGCCTCCCTGCCTGAATAAATGTTCCTCTCCCATTATACTTCAGATGGTAGCTGTCCCAACTGCAGGAAGCCTCATCTAGCTTCCTCTTCCCAAGCTGTACCCCAAAGTACCCTGTGCGCATTTTCCTTTTTGCACTAACTGCTGGATATTTTAAGTAACAATTCACCATCTGTTGGCTTCTAAAGGCAAGTATCATGTCAGATGCATCTGTATATCCCCAACGCATGGTTTGTTAAATGAGTCATTGCACGCGATTAATAAATATTTTGAGCAAGTAAATTAAAAGGGAAAAGAATATATGACACTTTAGCCAAATCTGTTCCTAGAAACTTAAACAGAACTGCTTTTGACAAAACCAAATCCCACATAATTTGAATTTCTTTCTTAGGGTAGACACATCACCCCTGTAATCATGTCTGACCTCCTACCGTTGTGATAACTCAAACACCTGTTACTGAGTGATTAAACTGCTCTGACGCAGGCACTGTCCAGGCCAGAGGCCTGCTACTGTAAGGTGTCCTGGATACCCACTGCTGCTCTCTGAGTCACTGGGGAACAGTTCTCACTGGTGGTCTGTGGCACCACAAGTCCCAGCCTACTGGTTCTAATTTTCTGTGTCCCTGGTATTCATTCATAGTTACTGTCTTCTTTTTCATATTTCTGCTTGATATTCTAGTTCTTGCAAAATCTAGGTCTTCCTCCCTTGATCCCCATCTCTGCTCCCTGCTGGCTGCCTTCCAACTGTACCTGTAACTGCCTAACCTCTGAACGTCTATGAGTCACCTGCTCCAGATCTTGAGCTTGGCTTGGACCAAAGGTACATGTATGTTATCTGTTTGTTCTTCCTGCCTGTTGGCCTGGCATCCAGTTTTGAAACTTCCTTCAGACTCAGTTCACGTCAGCTTGCCTGGACTTATAATCTTTGAATGTCACCTGGCCATTCTCACCCTCCCTCTCAGAACCCAGACAGAACATTCCCAAACCATTAAGCTTTTGTATAAATCCACATTTTATTATATTGAGCTTGCTTAAAGTGAGTTATATTTGTAACACAAAGCAGAAAAAAAATCTTAGGAGTAAATTTGGAAGCGATAACTCTCTTTGACTGGACTCAACAATTCACAACTTGGCAGAAGATGATTTAGAGGAATGGTTCCTCTACTGAATAGCACCACATAGAGCCCCACTGGGTGTGAACAAGTTTTCTGACATCAAGCTTTCACGGAGTCATCAGAAAGTGTACATACATGTACATGCCAGCCACTTCTTAGTTTAACAGCTTCCTTCTAGCTCTCTGTCTTAAATTATTTCATTACCAAGATGGATGTAGCTTATCCAAATGCCCTAAAATGCAAACCATTTTTGCTTTCCCCCGGATTTTTGGAATAAAATTGATAGGAAGAGGAAGTTGAAACTTTGTCCCAAATTAGACTTTGGAATAGTTTACATAGATTCATATGTTTCCTTTATGTTCAGAATGAATTTGTTGGTGTTTCCCTAATTCATCTGCATCCATTCTTTAAGTAATAAATGACATCCCAACGTAATGAGTTGGTTATCTTTCTAAAGAAACACTTCTCCCTGCATTTCCCTGTTATTATTTAGTTGTTTTAAAGCCTACCAAGTCACTGAATTGTTTAATCTGAAGATTTTCAAAGAGAAGATTGCGTTTTGCTGAGTAAAGTGCAGCATGCTGCATTCTCTATGCTAAAGTTGAGCTATTGATTTTTCTTTAATGATATTTGATTTGACGGCATAAATTACCATTAAATTGCTAGGTCTTTTTCGAATTGAACACTTCACAAATGGATTCAAGATGGTCTGTTATGGATTAAAATACTTCTGAACAGCACATTATCTGTAACAACAAAATAAATCACCAGTATGTGAATAAAATATTGATTATATCTTTCTTTCCCCCATTAATTTAAACTTTACATCTAGTATTTCAGTTTTTATGTAGTGAGGTGGCATTACATCCACACTGATGACAGCCAATAAATGTTTCCAATTAAAATTTCAACATGAAAAGTATTCTTTGTTTCAGGTAAAATTGGTCTGAAAATGAAAGCTAACATTGCATTTTCAAAACAATTTGATGTCAATAGCCTGTCATTGACTTTTTCATGAAATCAGAACAATCTCATTGGAAAAGTATCTATCTCATGAGCTGACATAAATAGCTGAGAAAACAGATTTCAGGCTGACTCTGAGCATTAGCTCTGATTCAATCGAAAAGAGGAAACGTCCATAAAATTTATTTTAGCCAATGAAGAAAAGCGTTTTTTCAACTCATGTTCTCCCACTTAAACCACAATGAACTCTTTTTCATATTGTAATTGCAGAAAAGGGTCCTTTTAGTAACCATCCTCATCACCAGCACCACCGAAGTATGACCCACCAAGGTAGGCCTAACAAGTTTAACACTATAGGGATTTTTAAAGGGGGTTAATTCTAAAGAAAGAGGATATAAATATCAAATATAGATCCAAAATACCGAGGAAGGAGCTGTCAGGGGATCAAAGCTGAGGATGGTTATCAAGATATCCAACATAAAGATATTAAGACCTAAGTGAAAAAAGCACAACTGATATAAGATCCTGTTTCTTGACTTTTGAACTGCCGCTTTTTCCTGGCTATTCTCATCAACAACACGATATAAAGTGCTAGTATGGGGACATATTGACATTTTAAGAGGACAAAAGAAAATGACACTATTAGTTAAAAGAAAAAAATGTTACCAGGGAAGAAAAATGAGACAGTCTCATTAAAAGGACTGTACTTGGAGTTAAACCGCTATTAGATCCTATAAAGTGCTAGACACGTCAGGTTAAATTATATACTCTTCAGAACGAGTTTTTTGTGATGATGACACGACTTGTCCTACATTACAGAGGAGGAATTGGGCACTGAATTTGTAAGCGATATGCCCACTCAGGCAAGAGTTACAAGGCAGAAGTGAAAGCCATGTTTGACTGAGGCAAGGATTGCTCATCCCAGGACAGATGTCAGCAGTTCTCAGACTTAGCTTACTGTTACCAAAGGATCTTTGGAAAAGTACCTCTGCTTGGGCACCACTCAGGGTCACTCAAACATGACTTTCTAAGGGAGACAAACGTAAGCACTTTTTAAAAAGCTTCCTGTGTAATTACAATGTAGAGCCAAGGCTGAAAACACTGTGCAAGAAGGAAGTCTACCTAACTGCTATGAATTAATAGGCAGTGACAAGGCCACCTGTCCAGGACACAAAGTAACCAATATTTCTAAGACCTATCGACAGAGTTCCTGTAAGTGGCCAAGACAAATATTTTTGGCCAGAAGCATAACTGCAGATGATTCCTTCCAGCATGTTTATAGCTAATTCATGGCTCAAAAGGAAGTTGAAAAACAATGATAAGTGGATATAACTTCCTGACAAAAACTTAGAATTGCATAGATATTTCCTGTAGGAAATATAACTGAGTTAAACAAGTTCATTGAGGCCCAAGAACGTAGTTGAAAGGCTACCACAAGAAAACAAACAGAGCTTAAAACTTGCCCCTACCCTTGGCAATAAGGCCTCTTTTTCCCAATGATTCAGAACCTAAAGCTTTAAGAAATGTAGAGAATAAGATCAAAAGAGAGAGAGATCAAGTTGGAGTCTAACAAGCATAGAGAGCTATTTAAAGACTGGGAATGAAAACGTTACTTTAGAGAGATGACAGTCACAAAAGAGAAAGCTGGCAAAGATGGGACTTTAAGGACTTCAAAAGACTCTTAGAAGGACTGGCAGGAAGGTAGAAGGAAAACAGGAGAATGTAGGACCCAAAGCTTACAGAGGAGAAGGCTTCCAAGACTGAGGCATGTTTGTCAGACCAAGTGCTGCTGAGAAACCAGGGAGGATGAAGAGAGAAAATTGCCCATTGCTTTTGGCAATATGAATGTCACCAGTGCCCAGTGATACTTATTCCTGTCCACTTTATTCCAAGTCCACAGTTATATTTCATTAGTGCTCTGCTGTGAGATTGTACCTCCTATTGTTTTTGATGGTCAAATAAATTGGAAATCCTAAGATCAATTTTACAACCCCAAATTTTAAATACCTTCTAAACCTCAGTTCTTTGGTGGTGGGGGTGACATTGGGGAGGAGGATGGGAGTTAGAGAAGCTAAACTAGAAAAGAAAAAATACATATCTAACTTAAAATGTATCTTGCCAGTTTTGAAAAATTAATCAGCAATATAATTCTATTATATCTCTTGACTCATAAACATTTATAATAAAATGTGCTTTGAATTTTTAAAATTTCTTTACACCAATGTCTGTAAATAACAAGATGCTCTTTTTGGTTGAAGGTATATTTTTAAAAGTGTGGGTTTGGTGTAGAGAGCAAACCAATGATTGCCAGAGTTGGAAGTGGGGTGAGAAGATGGTCAAAAGGGGTGAAGGGGAGTGGGAGATACAGGTTTCCAGTTATATGATAGCTAACTTGAGGTGAGCATGGCATAATATTTCAGTTTGTTAAATCACTATATTGTACACCTGAAACTAATGTAACATTGTGGGTCAACTACACTCAAATAAAAAATAAAATAAGTGAAAGGAATAAAACAGTTTCCTAAGAGAGAGATTGAATCATCTCACATCAGGCCAATGAAAGGTTATTTTGGGGGGATAGTGTTTAATTCCCCATCTCCACAGAAGGTGAGACAAGGCTGAAAGTAAAGGGAATATATATGATTTCTGAGGAAGAAATTCTGACCAGGTGGTAAGGCACACGTTATAGGCTCTACTGTGCCTCCCCATTCCCTACCCCCAAAAATCACATGTTGAAGCCAAAACCCCTCCATATCTCAGAACAGGACTATATTTGGAGATAGGATCTTTAAAGAGGTGATTAAGCTAAATGAGGTCATTAGGCTGAGCCCTAATCCAACATGACTGGTGTACTTACAAAAAGAGGAAATTAAGACATACACAGAGACACCAGCAATGCACATGCACAGAGCAAAGGTCGTGTGAGGACAAGAACATGGCCATCTACAACCAAGAAGAGAGGCTCTAGAAGAAACCAATCCTGCCAACACCTTGGTCTCAGACTTCTAGCCAACAGAACTGTAAGGAAATAAATTTATGTTTTTTAAACCACCAGGTCTTTGATATTTTGTTATGGCAGCTGATGGGGTTCAGTACATGCTGCTGTAAATCTGGTGCCTTGGCATATGCAATATTTTAAGGTGAAGATGTTTTGAGAAAATGGCAGAAGTAGGAAGGTCACTCAGGTCATAGAACCCTCATGAGAGGGTTTTAGGGTACCCTCCCTATACCTGGAAGAAAGAAGCATCCTTATCTCTGAAGACAAAGAGACACTGAAAGGGATCCTAACAAATAGGCCTTGCTAAGTTCCTCCAGCGTGCTACACTTACTTCATACTCTTTAACCCATCCTATTTCTCACAACTGTCCACTCTTCGTCAAACCAACATAACAATACTCAAGCCTTTTATTCAAGTCTTTATTGCCTTCTGAAGACTCTAGTGTCATATACAACTTGTATTAAATAAATTTGAGTGCTTTTCTCCTGTTTAAAACAAGTATAAGTTTGGGACCTTTATTTACTAATTTTCAAAAAGCAGAGAGAGTCATACTATATGATTTCAATTGTATGACATTCTGGATAATAGCAGCCAAAGTGCTCAGAGAGAAAAGAGGAGAACCAAATAGGTGGTGTATATGGGGATTTGTCAGCCAGTGAAACTGTTCTGTGTAATACTGTAATGTAGACACAAGACATTATGCATTTGTCAAAACCTATAGAACGTAATAAAACAAAGAATGAACCTTAGAGCCATAAATTTTTTTAAAAATCATTTAGAAGGTATGAAGGTGTCAGGAAATAATCAGACCATGACAAGAAAACCTACCTCTATTACAATTGCATGAAACAACCTCACTGGAAGGGAGTTGAGGGGGAAAAGTTGCTGACTTAAGTAAATTTAGACATGAGTGAAGTCTGTAAGACTAAAGGCAAAACAAACTGGTTATAAGCATTATAACTGAAGAAGTTCTTTCCCACAGGAGTACAGGGGTAAGGGATGGTCATTCTGACACTGCCATACGTATGTACTATAATTGAACAGTAAATAAATGGATCGATAGTGG
Source organism: Vulpes vulpes (assembly GCF_048418805.1). Taxonomy (NCBI): domain Eukaryota; kingdom Metazoa; phylum Chordata; class Mammalia; order Carnivora; family Canidae; genus Vulpes; species Vulpes vulpes. Next base: position 127,458,154 of record NC_132783.1, on the reverse strand, counting down.
GAACCAGGTTTCTCAGTGTTGGTGTGGGAAGTCAAGGAAGAGCAAGGGGAAGAGGCTAGGATGATCCATTTGGTAACTGATTAGATTTGAGAGACCAGTATGAACTCATGGTTCCCTTACTATAGACATATATGGTTACACACAAATAGTTACGCATGTTATAAATACATGCAATATATAATGTATAAATAAACACACACATATATGTCCTTACTCCATTGGCAGAGAAGACCTAAAAGTAACAATATACCAGTAACGAAAAGTACAACTAGTACAACCTACATTACCTCAGCCAGGTGATCAAGGTCAATATCAGTAGTGATAAATCATGTTGATAGGATGAATGATATAATACATGACCAAAAAAAATGGCTCTTTATTTCTGTGATCTTCCTCCCCAAAACCCACATCTTCAATCTGTTTTTTTTTTTTTTTTTCAAGAAAACCAACATACAAATCCAACAGGTAGCATTCTACAAAATACCTGACCAGTATTCCTAAAAACTGGCAAGGTATTAAAAAAACGAGGAAAGCTGAGGCTGTTGTAGCCAAGAACTCCCTAAGGAAACATGATAACTAAATGCAATGCGGCATCCGGGGTGAGATTCTGGAAAATCCAGGCAAAAGACATAAGATAAACACTAAAGAAATTTAAATAAACTATGGGCTTTAATAATAATGCATCAATATTGGTCCGTTAATTGTAACAGATATGCTGTATTAATGTAAGATGTTAAGATGAGAAATGGGGTGCAGGGCATATGGGTACTCCCTATACTATCTTCCCAATTTTCTTATAAAACTAAAATTATTCTAAAATATAAAGTGTATTCTTAAAAAAAGCAGAGTATCTTATAGAATCATTCAAGGCAATACCAATTTGAATGTGAGCTGGATTATGATGTAATAAAATAAGTCCTCTTAAGAGAGAACATGTATTTATAACACAATGGCGGTAACAACCACTGATAATTCTGTTTATCAAGTTGCCATATCTGAGTGTGTTTTGATTCTTGGATTTAATTCTAATTAGTGTGAAGGGTGTTTCCCCCACACCAAGAAACAATTCTTGGCCCCCAGCAGGTGCCTGAGGATTCAACTCAATTCTCTTAATTTTGACACTATCTGGCCAGAGGCAGCATCATATTCCACAGGTAAAGGGTTCAGTCCTACAAGATGACCCTTCCTCCTTCAGATGCAAGCCCATATTGTTATCTGTACTTCTGAGCCACCAGCTGTAAATCAGAGGCTCCCAAGTCTGGATCCTTGGATTCGATTAATTGTCTAGAACAGCTCACAGATCTCGGAGAAACATTTTACCTACTGGACTGCCAGTTATTATAAAAAGATATAACGCAAGAACAACCGGATAGAAGAGTGGCACGGGGCAAAGCCTGGGGAAAGGGGGTGGAGCTTCCATACTCCCTCCAGGGCACCACTCTTCTAGGGTTTCCAAGTGTTCACCAACCCAGAATCTCTCCAAACCTTGTCTTTTTGGTTTTGATGAAGGCTTCATTACATAGGCATGATTGATTAAATCATTGGCCTTTGATAATGAATTCAACTTCGAGGGCCTCTCCCCTCCGCAAGGTTGGGGAGTAGAAATGGGAGTCTCAACTTGATCATATGATTGATTTTCCTGGAAAGCACCCCCAGCCTTAGGGACTTTCCAGAAGTCACCTCATTAACATAATATAAGACACCTTTGTCCCTCTCAATGCTTGGGAAATGCCAAGGGTTTAGGGAACTGTGAGCCAGGAACTGTGAAACCAAATATGTGTGAGAAATACAGAAGTCCTCCTTTATTTGAGGGGATACCTTCCAAGACCCCTAGTGAATGCCTGAAACTGCAGATAGCAGAGGATCCTACACACACCCATTGTCTTTCCTATATGTGCATACCTATGATAAAGTTTAATTTATACAACAGGCACACAAAGAGAGTAACAGCATAACTAATAATAAAATAGAACAATTACAACAATGCACCATAATAAAAATTACATGAATGTGGCTTCTCTCTCTCAAAATTTATTATACAGTACTCACCTTTCTTCTTGGGATAATGTGGGATGATTAAATGCGTGCGGGATGAGGTGAAGTGAGGGGAATGATGTAGGCGCTGTGAGGTAATGTTAGGCTCCCACTGAACCTCTGATAAGGTGTCAGAAAGAGCATCATCTGCCTCTGGACCACAGTTGACCTCAGGTAAAAAATTGTAGAGAGGAAAACTGCAGAACAGGAGGGCTACTGTATATTTTGGTCATCTAAGTGACCAAATATATGTATTTCTTATATATCACAGTCTCACAGAGCGTGTCCTTCCAAAATCCATATGTTGATTTCTTAGCCCTAAAAGTGATGGTACTGGGAGGTGGAGCCTTTGGAAGGTGATCAGTGCCTTATAAAAAAAGGCTCCACAGGGGGATACAAGAAATCCGTAACCTGAAAAAGAACCCTCACCTGACCATGTCAACACCCTGATTTCAGACTTCTAGCCTCCAGAACTGTGAGAAATAAATTTCTGTTATCCATAAAGGACTCAGCCTGTGGTATTTTGTTATGGCAGCCCAAATGGACACAACATAAGTATTGCAAAATTATCTTATTCGATGTTCACCACACCTCTGAAAAGAATGAAAACAAACAAACAAAAAAACCACTCCAGGTTTGTATTTATTGGAAAACATGAGATAATAAAATGCACAATATAACTTTTTAATCAAATTGCAGATGAACTGAATAAGGCAAAGACCATGGAAAATGCAACATACGATTAAGTAGGAAAATTTCTTAAAATCTGTAAAGCAACTTAGATGAATTTCTCCCTGGCAAAATATGGATATGGTGCCTCTTTATGGAGCATTCTCATTATCTGGCCTTTCCCATGTCTATGAATTTCTATGTGGACACCCATAAATAATGGTAATACACGGGCTCCTATTTCTCAAATGACCTCAATTGTAGCTTCCCAAATCTGAAAATAGAAATTTAAACAAGTTTCACTAAATTGAATACTACTTACACCTTCTATACCACAGAGTAGGTTTTATTTTTTTAAGTTAAAATTTTAAGTTCTAAAGTTCAAATTAATTTTACTATGATATCTGATTTACTAATTCTTTGATATCTGATGATTAGTGATTAGATACCTGGAATAGTTAACAGTAAAAATTCCAAAAATCCAGTAACCACTTAACAGCTTAAGAAGCCAAAATTCAGGAAATTCTCACTGGGAAGAACATTATGTGAAATTTCTTCTCAGTTAACTCATTTTAGATATGTCTGCAAAGCACCTGAAATTGGCCGTTGCATCCAGGACCTGCTTTGTTTCTAACCTTTGGCTTGAGGGGGTGGCTCAGGCTCCTGAACAGATTGGGGTTTTGCCCTTTTCTTCATGGGCTCCTACATGGCTCCTTGGCCTGTCAACCCCTCTCAGTTCTGAGTGGGAGAAAATGAGAACTCAACTAAAATCTTAATATTACCATAAAACAGCAAAGCCCGCATTCCAAATCCTAAAACAGTATCTTATTTCACTGGAATTTTAATTATCTTTTAACAATTAATTCCTGAAAACTTGCTTGAATTTTACAGACTTGAAATTTTAGATAGCTAGATTTATGGCTTGGTTTAGAGATTCATAAAATGGAACACACATTTTCCAAAGTACCTTCCTTCTCAAATTCTTTTGAAACTAAGAGACTGTACGTACCCTGTCTCAGACAGCAAACTGCTCAGAACCTGGATCCTAGTGCAAGACTTAACTTTACAAATCATCTTACCTACTTCACTTTCTCTTCGACTATGGGGGAAAAAAAGTGCCCAGATTGAGTTGTTATTTGCTGAGCATCCTATTCATGACATGCATTGTGCTAGATGTTAAATATATGTTATTTTCATTTAGTCTGTTCAATAATTTCATGCAGAATTCAATATTTTCCCATTTAAAAAAAAAAGCAAATTAAAGTCCAAAAGGTTAACTAAAATAGCTGTCACCCTGGGAGTAAAGTCTTCATGGAGACTTGAACTCAGAGCTGTTATTCAAAGGCTGTGGGCTCCCTCCAATACCACACAGCTCAAGGAGGGAGACAGACTGTTTAGCCAGGAAGCCCACTGCAAACCTTTCACCAATCTTGAATTAAACAGAGCATTTTATTTCATTATAAATATGGACTAGTAGTCACTAGTAGCCATAGGTATTCAGGTAATGGTAACGTCACCTTCATAGAAATCTCAAATATTTTAATACCATAGTATAGTCATTGTAGATATCTAAAGTATTATTTGTGCTCATTACTACTATGAAGTTATGAAATCCTCAAGTCTGTGCATTAGATCTTGTTTTTAATTCATTAATAAAGCATATATTACAAATTTTCTTTGAAATTTTAGGTGTTTGATTTTATGCATTAAAAATATTATTCTGGGGGTGACCAACTCTTGGTTTTGGCTGAGGTAGTGATCTCAGAATCATGAGATACAGCCCTGAGATGGGCTCCATGCTCAGCATGGAGTCTACTTGAGATTCTCTCTTCCTCTCCCTCTGTCCCTCCTGCTCATGTGTGCTCTGTGTGTGTCTCTCTCTCCCTCTCAAATAAATAAGTCTTAAAAAAAAAAATACTATTCTTTCAAGGGACTAACCCAGAGACTTCACAAGCCTGCCCCAAAGTTCACAGCACTAAGATTAAGAACACCTATCCAAAGCCATATAATTAGAAATATTTGAATAAGTAATGACATACAAATTGGTCTTTGTTTATTGTATTTTCACTGAACTAAGATATCAATTCTACTAATCAATAATCCCCAATCTGGGCATCACTTATTTCTCACAATAATTATTGTGTAATTTCTCATAATACATATTTCATGAACAGATCTCTTTTTATTAATTTAGCAAATCAGCCTCTCACGCTTGTGTCATCAGAAGAAATTCAGTTGGATGGCTTAGTCAGTTAACCCTCTGCCTTCAGCTCAGGTCGTGATCTCAGAGTCCTGGGATCCAGCCACATCAGGCTGCTTGCTCAATGGAGAGTAGGCTTCTCCCTCTCTCTCTGCCCCTCCCAGAGCTTATGCTCTGTCTCTTTCACTCATTCTCTCTCTCAAATAAATAAATAAAATATTAAGAAGAAGAAGAAGAAACTCAATTGTTCACTGCCACTTCACCTGTTCCTAGATACCTCACCTTACACAAGGCAGGTCTATAACAGGATGCCAGGGACACCAGGAAAGATTCTGTTCCCTTCTTCCTTCCCCCTCTACTAGATTTATGCTAATTATGGATGCCTATTATTTCTTTAGGAATTCAGGGTTTAGGGGAGCCCCTTCAAAAATTTTTTGTATCATTGTTAGTGGTAAGAGTTCATAGTCAAGTGCCCTCTAGAAAGAGGATGATTAACATTCACACAGTGGTATAAAAAACACACTGTTCCCCCAAGGAAAGTTTTAACAGAACTACGCAATCAGCAAGAGGCATCAAGAAGTGGGGAAAAGAGCAGAGTAAGAGAAATAAGGAACCAAGGTCTCTCTCACAATTTGATGATTTGCCTAATTCTAGTTACAATTTCCAGTTCCTCAGTTTCCCGTTTGCCAAACAGGAGTGGTACCATGTGCTTGCCACTCACATACTGGCTGTGTGGAGGAGGCCACCGGCCTCCTGGGCCTCAGATGCTTTGCAGTCAGTCAAGCTAATGTCACATGCCACAGTAAGTGATGGCCAAACCATCTCTTCCTTATGATGGATGTCACCATGGCCTGTCTTTCCTGCTAATAACGTAGTTCTTCAATCTCTAAGCTTCCCACAACACAGGAAGACTGCAATTACGTGTGTTTGTAGGCTGACTCATTTTCTAATGGTAACGATCAGTATTTAAGTTAATTAGGAAGAGTCTTTTGATGTCCTTTATTTCATTCACAATTAGTCTCCTGCTATATGTTTGGGGTTTTTTTTTGTTTTGTTTTGTTTTGTTTTGTTTTGTTTTGTTTTGTTTTATAAACTCCCAGCCAGTGACGGGAGGAGAAGGAATCATTTTACTATCCTCAACTTCATCTGGTTTCAGAGAATTGCTCATCATCTGGCTATTTCTCGCTTGAAGCGCCTAAGCAGAGTTTGAGTTACTCTGAACTGCCTCCCATAATGGAATTCTGAATGCTGGTCCAGATGGGTACTTGATATGACAAAGGTCAAAAGTCCCAGAATGCTCTCTCTCTCTCTTTTGGGTCAATCCCCTGTTTCCATCAAGTCCTTATTAAAATTCAAGTTGAATTTCCAGACTCTAGCACCTTGGCACAGATAGCTTTGGCTGTTAGCCAACTGCACAGAACAAGACCCTAAGGGAATAGACAAAGAGATGGATAAAATCGGATGTGATGCAAAGCTTGCAGATTCTGCTGGAGAAGTGTGAGGTCAGGGGTGCTCTTCAGGAAAGAGCAGAGATAGGAAGACCCTACAAGGGACTGCAAAGGAGATGTGCCCTCCCAAAGAAAGTCTTCAGCACTTTAATTAGTCACTGGCTTTTTAATCAAATTAAACAGCAATCACTTGATTGCTGTTCTATAGCTTGAAACAAAGGAACTTAGAAGATGAATTTTTTTTAAACAGGTCACAGAGACAGAGTTAGTGGCTGTCAATGTCAGCCTGGACAAGGAAGATGAGTGTGGTCAGTAGCAAGAGCCAGGGTCAGACTATTCTTGGGTTCTCTAGGATGGTCTGTGACTGGAACTCATTCAGTCATTCAGTCAACATTTAAGGCAAATCCATTCAAGCTACAGAGAATCCTAAGGAGTTATCGTTCCCCTGAAGGTTCTCATCATCTTGGGTGGGAATAAAATGTTTAGACCACTCACAGATGCTGACAGAGCTTAGGTGAATCTTTGTGAAATGGCAGATGAGGCTCACCAAAAGCACGCCTCTGAGCCCTCAGCAGGAAGCTCCATTTCTATTTAAAGATAATACCTCAGAGAAGATCGCTATCTTGTGTGTGCGGATGTGGCTGACAAAATAAATAAATAAATAAATAAATAAATAAATAGATAGCCTCCTCCTCATTGCTTGTATGGGAAGACTAACATTTGGTTTAAAGCTGCAGAAACTGCTTGTTATTCCTGATGTCAGGGGGTTCCATTTCACACTCTGAGTTGGGCTCCCAACTTTTGTTCCAACAAAAAGGTCAATTTTCTATTCAACTTTGTAGGCCATCTTTACTTCTGGGAATGCCTAAAGTCAATAACCATGGTCCAACATTTAAAGTTATGGGTCAAACCAAGAAATAGACTCTTAAGTACAGAAAACAAACTGATGGCTATCATGGAAGAGATGGGTGGTGGGGATGGGTGAAATAGTTGATGGGGATTAAGGAGCGTACTTGTGATGAGCATGAGGTATTCTATGTAAGTGTTGAATCACTAAATTGTACACCTAGAACTAATACTACAGTAGCTGAAATTTATATAAAAATAAATAAAAAACATAAAATTATGGGTCAAGACATTTTTAAAAATAATAATCTGCCAGACTTTTATGTACAATTCTTTCTTTCTCAATTTCCAGCTTTTGGCTATACAACTTCACTTCTTACTCTACTTTCACACACAATTACATGCTCCAGCACAAACACACCCCACCATCCCTACCCCCACATTGCTAAAGCTGTGAGCATCCTATCTGCAGTTTGCCATTCTTTCAGAGTTCCAAGCCACAGAGCTATCACCTCCAGAACTGAATATCTTCTTTTTCTTCTTTGCTTGGTGAAAGTCTGTTCATCCTTCAAAACCCAGTCAGACCAGGACTGTCACTGTAATGCTTCTATCACTAAAATTCATTCCTCCTCAGTCACCACATTTGCCTCTTATCTCCACTGCAACACTGATACAACAGCCAGTTATGTTGTTTCTTTATGTGCTTATCACTCCAAAGAGTAGTCATTATTTTTCAAGTATTTAGAATGATTCCTGACAAGCCCAAGTATCCATCGACTGATGAATGGATAAAGAAGATGTGGTAATACACACTAGACTATTATTCAGCCATCAAAAAGAATGAAAACTTGCCATTTGCAATGAAGTGGATGGAGCTAGACTTTATTATGTTAAGCAAAACAGTCAGAGACAGACAATTACCATATGATCTCACTCATGTGTGGAATATAAGAGGCAAAACAAATGAACCCATGAGAAGGGGGGATAAAGAAGAGGAGAGAGGGAAAGAAACTATAAGACATTCTTTTTTTTTTTAAGATTTTATTTATTTATTCATAGACACAGAGAGAGAGAGGCAGAGACACAGGCAGAGGGAGAAGCAGGCTCCATGCAGGGAGCCTGATGTGGAACTCGATCCCCGGTCTCCAGGATCACGCCCTGGGCTGAAGGCGGCGCTAAACCACTGAGCCACCTGGGCTGCCCACTATAAGACATTCTTAAGGATAGAGAACAAACTGAGGGTTGATGGAGGGAGATGGGCACAAGATGGACTAGATTGGTGATGGGTATTAAGGAGGGCATTTGTTGTGGTGAGCACTGAGTGTTGTGTAAGTGATGAATCACTTAACTCTACTCCTGAAATCAATATTACACTCTATGTTAACTAGGATTTAAATAAATTTTTGAAAAAAAAAAAGAAAGAATAGTTCCTGACAAATCACTGATGAATTACTGAAGAAATTAATAGCCTACATTTCTGATAAAATTGTTTTTTGGGGTGTCTGGGTGTCTGGATCGGTTAAGCCCTGGGTAGGGCTCCAAACTCAGTAGGGAGTCTGCTTGAGATTCCCTCTCCCTCTGCCCCTCCCCATGCTCATGCTTTCTCTCTCTCTCTCTCTCTCTCTTTCTCTCTAAAATAAACAAATAAATCTTTAAAAAATTGTTTTTCAGCAAGCATCATCTTTGTGCTGCCATAAAAACTGTATTATATCGAGATGACTTAAGCTTGTTATTTGAAGCCATCGTAGCTCAGCCATGAAGCTGAAGTAAAAGATAAGAAGTTGGGTGCATATTTGTTACTTGAAGGAGCCTAAGAGTTCTTAGAAAAAATAAGACAGAGCTTCTCCTCTATGGACCTCCAATTTGCTTTACAACTTGATTTAATCATGGATGTCATAGACCCAATATCAAAGACAGAGAAAGGCGGGCAGCCTGGGTGGCTCAGCAGTTTAGTGCCACCTTCAGCCCAGGGCCTGATCCTGGAGCCCCTGGATCGAGTCCCACATCGGGCTCCCGGCATGGAGCCTGCTTCTCCCTCTGCCTGTGTCTCTGCCTCTCTCTCTCTCTGTGTGTCTCTCATGAATAAATAAATAAAATCTTAAAAAAAAAAAAAAAAGAGAAAGGCCACTCTGAGCTTGATTCAGGTCAAAGAGAGCAGCATCAGTGATGGCCCTCACCACCTCTAACTTGCACCAATCACTAACCTGAAGCAAGAGAGAAACTCAATCTTCATTGGTCCTTGCCAAACATTACCAAACACTCCAAATACCCACCCCTGCACTCCATCATTAATTGGTGGAATCCTAAGCACTTAGACTTGGAAAGGATCTGGAAATCACTTGTTCTGATTCACCCCCAAAGTGGAAACCTTCTCTATTCCATTTAGAGTGGATGGTCGCCAACATCTGCTTAAAAGTGTCTACAGCCAAGAAGCTCCTTACCCTGTGAGCCATCTGTGAACCTCTCCAAGCAACTATAGAAATTAATGAGCAACTACCCATAAAGCCCATAGTACCTGGCACATATTATTTGCTCAATAAATGTTATTGGCATTTTTTATCATTATCAACTCTCAAAAGCTCTTTATTTTGCTGACTGTCCCTCCTTTTAAAGATATAAAACAATGTACAAGTGAGCAAAGCTTTTTATGTCTAGTACACTTCAGTTTATATAAAACATAAAGAATCTGCATGAATGTATGATGATGATGTGTGTGTATGTGTAACCATGCTTACAAAGCTTCTTGAAGGAATCCACAGCTGCTACCGCAGAGGATGCCAATGTAAGAAACCAGATGTCCATGTCAAAAATTCTGTCTCCAGTCTTGTGATGCCAGAAAGTTGTTGGGCTCTGTGCCAAAGGTGAGATGAAAAGCCGTCCCTCCAGTCTTATACTATACATTGTCACCTGGTCCTGGAAGCAATATTGCTATATCCAGAGCTCTTTGGAATCCATCACTCATCTAAGCTGATCCAAGACACCGGGCAGGGTGTCATCTTCCTATCTCCAACCTCTCTAAAGCTCAGCTACTAACTTCATTTGGAGAAAATGAACACACACAAAATATTTTCACAAGAGTAAGTAACTATTTCTGTATTGGTAAATTTAGAAATTATCTAAAGTGCACAGTGTCTTCAGAGTTATAGCTCTGGCTAGGACATAAATACCTTTCAACAGTGTCACATAGAGCAGTTTAGTTACTGAGAGCCATAGCTCTCAAACATACACTTTTCTAATTATGGGCAAAGCTCTGTAATTATAAAACCAACTATCCCAGTCCTGTGGTTTCCCTAACAAAAGAACTCTTTCTGCTAAAGGTATATTCAAGTCTCCAGCTCAAGCAGACATACCTGCAAACTTTAAAATGACAGGTTGGTTTTGCCCTCATCTTCTAGCATTGCCATTCAGATCTAAACTCTGCAACTGAAGAGTCAAGTGTCAGTCAGAACTTATATCCTGGGTATTTACGTCTCTTTCCCAGGAACTTCTGCAAGAAGCTCATGGCCTGGAAATGGGATCTTAGCTTGACCACCTAGGCATCTAAAATGTATTTATTAGTTCATTAAATAAGATTTTGAGTACCCGTTTTGCATGCACCATATATCCTTCACTACCGCATTCTCCTGGAATACATGTTACTGGCATTTATTTTTTGATTTACAAAATACCTCTATGAAATGCAGAAAAATCATGAATATTCTCTTCCTGCCAATTCCATTAACACTCTGTTTGGCTTATTTTTCATGATCATGAGATTTTTTCTGAACTTAAGATAGAAATCAGTGCAAAGGTGCAGTATGCCTAGTAGGTCCCTGTTATATAGAAACAGACTACACGTGAGCATATACTCATATAGTCAGGAATGCTACTGGAAGGAATGGTGTTTGTGATGCCTCTGAGGAGAGAAAGTAGGTCCCTGGGTGCTAAGATAAAAACAAAGGAAAATCCTGTTTCTGGGACATCTGGGTGGCTCAGCAGTTGAGCATCTGCCTTCGGCTCAGGGCGTGATCCTGGGGTCCCGATATCAAGTCCCACATCATGCTCCCAGCGTCGAGCCTGCTCTTCTCTCTCTCTCTCTCTCTCTCTCTCTCCTTCTCTCTCCCTCTCTCTCGTAAATAAAATCTTTTAAAAAATCCTGTTTCTGTCCTTGGAGCCTGAAGAAGCAAATATTGAAAAGCAAGTACATACTTGCTTTTGTATGCATTGTATGTTCTTCTATACTTTTCCAATCTTGAACTATATCCATGTGTTGAGCATTCAAATAATCATAAACATTGCACAACACTGACATAATCTCAGTAAGTTTAGAATTAAGTTTTGAATAAAAAAAATTCTGAGGTCAGCTCTTTATGACCTAGAAATTCTTAGATTTCTTTTCATCTCCTATCAGTAACAAGTCCTATCTCCAGCCCATCAGAGAAATTACCAGTTCTTCACTTATTATAAATAACTAAGTATATTACTTTCCTATTGCCTATGTAAAAAATTACCACAAACACTATCTTAAAACAACCCAAATTTAGTATAGTTCTGGAGGTCAGAAGTCTGGCAGGGGTCTCATAGGGCTAAAATCAAAATACAGCAGGGCTGCAATTTTTTTCTTGAGGTTGTAGCGGAAGAATCCATTTCTTTGTCCTTTCCAACTTCTAGAAGATGCCCACGATTGTAGGCTGTGCCCCTTCCATTTGTAAAGCCTGCAATGGTTTTGGTCAAATCTTTCTCAGAGTATTTCATGACTCTACTGTTGACTCTTCTCACTCTCAATTCCACTGTAAAGAACCCTTATGATTATATTAGGCCCAGCCAAATAATTCAGGATAATCTCCCAATTTTAAGGTCAGCTCATTAGAAATCTCGATTCCATCTGCAATCTTAATTCCCCCGTGCCATGTAACAACATACCCAGAGGCTCTAAGACTAGAACACAGACATCTTTGGGTGGCCACTATTCTGCTTTCCATAGTAAATAAGCTACTTACGTAGCTACATACATACATACATACATACATACAGTTTTTGAAGAGATATATCCTCTTCTATGGGATGGCTTTTTATGTTATAAAATGCAACATTCAAAATCTTTGTCTGAAACAGGTACTATTCCTTTGCCACTCTTGGGAACCATTCCAAAACAGATGAGGAAGTAGTTGAGATGGTCTATTAATAAATGCTCCGTGGCCTGACTTCCTGGTTTCAAATCCCAGTTCTACCACTTAAACCATGGGGCTTCTGCCTCAGTTTCCGCACTTATAAAATGAAGTTAGTATTAGTACCTATATCATAGGGTTGTTGTAAGGCTTAAACGAGTTACTACCATTTAGAACAGTGCCAGCACATAATAAGTACTTGATACACTCTACTTAGTTTGGCTTGATTCACACTACCATGACTCAGAGTGCTCACAAAGGAATCCCTCCCAAGGTACAGAAATGGTCAGCCTCAAAGCAAAAGTCCTGTCTCTGCCCTAGGAGCATTTAGAAGAAAATATTGACAGTGTTTTAAAATCCACCTTACTATCTCGGCTTTTCCTTTTTCCTTTTGATTTTAAAAAGCAAAGTTAAATAACAACTTGTCCAATAGAATATCAGGTAAGAACCTGGTAAGCCTACTGGTTTCTGCTATGGGTTGCATGGATTGAGCTAGACAGCCTTTGCCCTCAAGGAAATTGCCACACAATCAGTAGGCAGAACAAAGATAGAACATAATTAAACAAATTAAGCAAAAAGTTATTTCTACAGCCCCAGATACGTTGAATCTAACAAAGCAAAGAGAGTAACGCTCCATTCTGTCCTGTTTGCCCCCAATGTCCCAAATCTAAAAGGTCTGTATAGCAATTCTCATTGCTAACACCAAGGAAACAGAACACAAGTGTCAAGTGAGGTACCTACCCTGGAACTGTAGCCACACAATCGGACCAAACTACCTTTCATCAGTCTTTCAGTAAAATTTTCCTCTAGTTTCTAGGAATTGTTTCTAGGAAATAGCTAAAAAAAGATAGTGAATTCATCCTTCTGGGTTTATTATGCTAAAGGATTTATCCCAATGCACAAAGCTCAGACAATTACAGGAGCACATGGTATCTTGGTTCAACAAGATTGAACTAAGCATTGTTTAAAACATAAGGATTTTACACTGAAAGCCCTTTGGAGTTTTACTATTAGAATGTTGTGACAGCCATCCTCATTCCTGCAAAATTACTGCCAAATTGGAATCAGTAAATCTCTATTTATCCTCCTTTCAAATATTTTGGCTGTGACTCCAGCACATAATTTAAAGCACTAAGAAAACTGATGACACCTGAATGTCAACACCATGGAATGGGGGTGCATACTGGCTGTTCTGTACTTCATCATTATCTTCAAATGAAATTCAATTTTATATTATCAAATATAGCAATTTCTTTCAATGTGATATGCTATATAACTAACGACCTAAAGAGAAATTAAATACTGCCTGTTAAGTATACTACTACAATCTGATTAAACTGAGTCTTCAGCCAATCCATAATCTTCATTACCCCTATGAAAATGTTCTGGACTAGCAGTCTTTTAAGTTTTCTGTAAGCGAGATGAAATTTCCTTCAACGTGAATAATATAGCCAGAGTCTATGAAACAAACGTTTAGTAAGATTTGCCTATAGTTCCCATTTATAATGTAAATATCAAAGTTATAAAGCATGTTAGTTGGTAATGTCACGCTGATTGGGATTTATATCAGATTATAAGCTCTTTTTTTAAAGCTTTTTGTTTTTTATTTTTATTATTATTGTTTTTACATAAGCTCCACACCCATCATGGAGCCCAATGCAGGGCTTGAAATCATGACCCTGAGATCAAGACCTGAGCTGAGATCTAGAGTCAGATACTTAACTGACTGAGCCACCCAGGCGCCCCAGATTATAAGCACTTTTAAGTAAAAAACAATTTTCCTCTTTGCTTAGAAACTGTCCAACTCTCCTGGTTCAGTGAGGAGAGAAATACAGCTTTATCAAAGAGTCTAAACCAAATGAGATGCTATGTAACCACAGCAGAAGCCCTCATACTGACTGGTTTTTTGATTTGGGTCAATTTATTTGGTCAAAGTGAGTTTTTGATAAATAAAATTTAAAAAATAACACCTGAATTTTTTAGTTCATTCAAGAAACACTGAATATCACCCACTAAGCATCAGACACTATTCTAAGAACTGGGGATACATACCAGAGGGGCATGGCCAAAGAAGCATAATCAGGATTCCAAATACTGGGCAATGGCTAAAAGTGGGTACTTGCAAGCAGCTGAAATGGCTGTTGAAGAAAAGAGCCCTATTCCAAGGGGTAGAGCCCAGCCAACTAAAATCTTAAAAGACAGTGTGATGGTTCAAAGAACTGCCATTAAAAATACTTGTAAATTAATAAAAATTTTGAAGAGAAGGCAAAGATGCACAGCATGCAAAACAAACTCAGGAAGAAAACTGAAAGTAGTCAGCAAATACAGAAAATGAAGAATGATCACGCACAAAAAAACCCAGGGTAGAAACTTCTAGTGATGAATGAGGATCTTTGGAAAAGTAAATCTGATGACTTTGAGTATGTCAGTCTCATCTGACTGTGTTTATAAAAAGGAAAAAAATTATGAACTTGGGATTGTTTCCCCTCATATTGCAATCAATAGAAACTTCCTTTTCGCAATGAGACTTTAAACAATTAGGGAAACATTTTGGTTTCCAGCTAATGGATTTAATAGTGATTGCCATTTCAGGAAAAGCACTTCATCCAATTGTAGACATGCCAAAGGTGGAAGAGAGGGGAGCAGAAGAAGCATAAACTGTACTAAAGGCCCTCACAGCTGGCTTTGAGTCACTGAGAAAATAATATTCTTCCTCTAATAATCCCTTAAAGACTTGGGTTTGCTTTCGCTCGGGATGAGAATGTGCTGGCCTAAGAACAACTGTTGTTTCAGCACTTGAGCATCAGGGAGCTAGATGTTCTATTTATTGTACTGATGCCAAGCATTCCTAAGTAAGATATGAGCCGACCTTGAGAAAATATACATCTAGTGGAGGTTCAAATACTTAGATACCAGTTTCTAGTTAATGGCATATTCACACCTCCCACATTTTTTTTCCTTCTGCTCATCATCCTAGGGTCTCTAAATATTTTCTTATTCCCTTCCTCTTCACCAGAGAGCAAAGTTTGGCAGAGAGAGGACAAATACCTTGACCGCAGACATCTCGAGCATGGTAAGTAATCTAAGTTTGGAGCCTGCTTTTCCAGAATTAACCATCACATTTGCCTCCACCAGTGCCATATTATCTTAAATGTATTGAATTTATGATCTTGTTTATCGATATTTCAATCAACCTACAAATGTGAGTATAAAAATTTGCTATAAATACTGATGTTAGTGTGATATAGGAGGATGATCATTAAGATTGAGCCAATAAGGCCCATTTATGTATTATGTATTTGCTAAGTTAATATCTTGTTTAGTTTCTTAACATATTATTCAATATCCTCTTGATTTTGTGTTACTGAATTATGCCATTTGCTGTGTGAATAAACTGTACTCTTAATTATAGTGTAAGAATTCCTGAAGTGTGAAATCAAAAGCTATGAAAAGCAAAATGTAATATATAATTCCCTTTTAGGATAGCCTATCAACTAAGAATAGGTTTAGCTGCAACTAGCAGAGAACTTGACTAGTGGGCTTAAGCCACAAGGACATTACTTAACAAAAAGACCAGATAAAAGCCACCCCAATATTGAATCATCATTATGTCATGAAGGATGTAGGCTCCTTCAAATTTTCTGTTCAACCAACCTTGGTATGCATTTAATATTTTTCCTCAAAGTCTAAGATTACTATCAAAGCATCCCGTTCTCATATAACATCATATAACAGTAGGACTTTCCCAATGTATTCCTTAAAGATGAAGTAATGTTCACATGCCTGTTCTAATAAGCCACTGGCAAGGAACAACAAGACTGTCATAATTGCTTTACACCAAATGTGACTTACAGCCAGGGGCTGGGTACATTGGCATGGAAGATAGGCCACCAATGGAGTCTGCCCCATGTGTGGCCCCTCTTAAGCCAAGTATGCAATGGAGATCCTACTATGAAACTAAATGGTGACATTCTGAGACTTGTACACAGGAATCAAAGCTACAAAGATGCTTATTCGCTTTGGCATTGGAGTGTCCCCATTAACTTATCTCCAAGTCAACAGGCCTTCTCCTGGGGAGGCAACACCTGTAATGTCAATAGTAAGAAACAAATGTCCACTGTCCACTATCCCCAGCTGGAGATATCCTTACCTCTCATTTGGTAAGGATGAGAGGGGAAGCAAAGAGACAAGGTGTGAAGAGCATCTTCATTTTTGCAGCTGGCAACTGAAAAAAATTATGAAGTCTTAAGTCTAAAAGTTTCACCAAGAACCTGAGGTAACATTTTCTTCTACTAACTGTCCTGAAAAGCCTATGGGAGCTCTGAAGTAAGAGTCAGAACACTGCTTCAACTCCAAGATCAAAGAGCTTAGGAAGGACACCTACCCTCATCATGATAAATAATCTTTGTGACGTTAAGTCTTTTTTAAAATAGGAAGTAAGGAAGCAAATTTCTGGGTTCAACAATGGCTCCTACTAAACATATGTATATTGCAAAGTAATTCAGAAACTACTTTAGAGCACAAATGTGGCAATTTGGCCTATTGAGAAAGAGCTATCTAGATTTACCATCAGAATGTACTAAAGGGAAAGAAAACAAAATATGAAATTAAAGCCATAATCAGCTTAAGTGGAAACAATACAATCTCTTCATGATTGCCATTCCCATCATCAGCTGAATTAGCAAAATCCTGGACTGCATGACTCCAAGCTTCAAATGACTTAGGACTGATACTCAGTAATGCTGTGTAGTGGAAGAAAGACAGGTGGTTCACTGACCAGCACTGAACCTTCACGAAAGCTGCTTCAACTTTATGGGTCTTGGTTTCCTTATCTATAAAATTATAAAAATAATGTCTGTGCTATAGGGTTGGAAAGGGACCAAGTCAAATAAAATACAGGATGCTCATTTATTATCATATTGATATATCAGGTTAAGTTCCTTTTGTTTGCTTTTTTATTTTTTAGTTTTTTGAGAGAGAGAGAGAGAGAGAGAGAATCTTAAGCAGGCTCTATACCCAGCAAGGAGCCCTACTTGTGGCTCAATCTCACAACCCTGAGATCATGACCTGAGCAGAAATCAAGAGTCAAAAACTTCACCAACTGAACCACCCAGGCACCCCAGGTTAAATTCTTTTTAGAAACATCTTTATGGGACACGAAAGAAAACAAATATATGGGGAATGAAAAGCCAAGAAAAGGATCTTTGTACAGCACACTGGTTGTGTCAGTTTATTTTTTCCAATGCAGTGTTTTTTTTTTATCCAGACTGTCATAATATCTCATAGGACCTGTTAGCTACAAATTACAGATATTTCATATATGTCAAGAAACTAAAGAACAAAAATGACATGAAATCCCAATGCAAGTCTATAAGCCAAATGTGATTAGAAAAATTCTGACGTTAAGCCTGATTTTTAAAATAAATCTCTGAAATTTAAGCAAATGCTTAGGAATTTACATATTAAGCCATATGGCATTTTATTTACTGGTACTTTTTATACAACATCAACTGGATATGATTGACACATTGTAGGAAAAAAGGAACAAACACCTCTTGCCACTTTCTATGTCTCTGTTACTTTTCAACTTTGTCTTTATCTCAGTTTTTATCTCTGTAACACACACACACACATACACACACACACACACACACACACACATTTGGACTACTGGAGCCAGACCTTGATTTAGAGAGACTGAAGGCTGGGGGAAGCGCCTCATCTGGCTGGCTCTGATGATAGAGCGTGAGACTCTCAATCTTGGGGTTATAGGTTCAGGCCCCACATTGGGTCTAGAGATTACTTCAAAAAAAAGAGACAGGGAAGTCCAGGAGGCCTGATCACACTAAGAGAGGTAAGTTGCAAAGTAATCCACCAACAGTTACAACCCTGGCTTTAAAGCCCACTAGTAAATAAATAAATAAATAAATAAATAAATAAATAAATAAATGATTATTTAAAAGCCCACTAGTGTGTATGGGTATGTATGGGTAGGTAATATGCTCTCATTTCTTACTTTACTCCTTAAGTGCTTCCCAAAGTGTTTATTTTAGTCTGCAAGGAATAGGCAGGTAGGGAGGGAAGGTAATTTCCAATATAATTATGCTAGTTCCTAATTATATCTATAAGCTACCCTCCTGGGACCATATTGCTGAACACTGTCTCTGGTTTATTTCTCTGTTTGGCAATTTACATACCGCTTTCCTCCTCTTCTCAAAACTGACTGATTTTCTCTAAGCAACTATTTCACTTTTATCTTCTGCAACTGATCCTTACCAGATAATTTCAGAATCAAATTTTTATTTTCTCCCATTTTTAATGACAAACCACCTAAAGTTCTACTACTTTAACTTTTTTTTTCAACTTTCTGCTTTTTCCTTGATTAAAGGAATGAGTTCCTTAATAAAATTCATTTCCTCATTCTCATTCTTAAACACTATGTGTACTTGTGGTGATACCTCTTCCCTTGCTGACTCCAAATTAGATTTTTTTTAATTAGGCATGCATCCTTTAGCTACATACCCTTGAGAACGGATGGGTGCCAAACTCTGCAGTGCATAAGAGAAAAATAATTTGAGAGAAAGTTGTTATATACATTTTCTTAGGATCCTAGAACTTGATATTGAGAAGGTATCAGTTTCAACTATTTTATAGAACACTCACCCAAATCCATAACATGTTAAACAGGGAAATTCAAGAGACATATTTACAAAGTATTTATATTTATAAGATAATGTAAATCATTCATAAAAGACAATTGATCCTGAATCATAGATGGTTCTACTGTTCTAAACAGTCACACCCTTCAAGTGATGTTTTTCCAATGAGATGAAATATAAAGAGAAGAAAATGCATTTCTCTTTTTCTTTCTTTCTTTCTTTCTTTCTTTCTTTCTTTCTTTCTTTCTTTCTTTTTCTTTCTTTCTTTCTTTTGTTCTTTCTTTCTTTCGTTCTTTCTTTCTTTCTTTCTTTCTTCTCATTTAGAGAAAATAAGGAAGCAAAGGAATTTGTCAACAGATTGAATCTCTTCAGGAAATTTCTTTTTAAAGGTAATGAGATTGTTTCAGATGCTCCCGAGAGGAAAAAAATGAGAGAACATTTGGCTCAGACCTATTTTCCCAAGCCACTATCTTTGGTTCTAGGAGAAGAGACTTTTCAACTCCACAACCTGCATGAGGCACCTATTCTGTACCAGACCCTGAGCTGGGACTTGTGATGAATAATACACAGTCATGTCTCTCATGAGTTCCCAGTTTAGAAGGAGAAACAAACACATGGAATAATAATAATATATATAATAATATACCATGTACTGAGAAGCATAATAGAGGTACAGGCAAAGTGTTCAGGGCTCATAGAAAGTTCTTCCAGCTGAAGTCAGGGAAGGCTTCCTGGAGAGAGTGGTACATTACAGAGAAAAAAGAACAAAATCTGTACCAACAAGTCCTAGTTCTCCCTCTTAGTTTCCCCAGAATAATTCTGCAGAGAGCAGCCCAACAGCATATTTGTGTAGGATGAATCATGAGAGTGCTAGGCAATTGCCACCCCCAATAGCATTTCTAAGGAAAGCAATCAACTAGCAATTTTCCTTTATTACTTCACTCATCAACATAATTAAATATTCTCAACATACTTATTTCATAGTACTTTATGAAGAATGATAACACTATCTGCTGTACACTAATGATAATATAATTAGGCACCAGTTTCACATACTTTGATGTATTCTTTCAAAAAATTATCCTAAAATACAAGTTTAATATGAGGTTAAGATTGCACTAAATCCTTTCTCCTAAGACACTACTGCTTGTCTTTATTTCACATGGGGAAATATCTTGAAGGTTTGCTTAGATTATTCTTTTTCAAGGAAAATTTAAAGGTCTATATGAATATATTTAAAATATCCCAAGGGGGGATACCTGGGGAGTCAGTGGTTGAGCATTTGCCTTTGGCTCAAGTCATGATCCCGGGGTTCTGGGATCAAGTCCCACATCACACTCCTCGCAGGGAGCCTCCTTCTGCCTATGTCTCTGCCTCTCTCTGTGTTTCTCATGAATAAATAAATAAAATCTTCTTTAAAAGAAGCCGCAAAGGACTTTGTCAGTTTTCCCATTTTACTATTATATGATTACTGTCATGTGCTGTATTTATTATACTATATAAACACACATATTTATACATATATACATACATACCTATGAATAAAATTTTCATACATATTACACATTTTATTTATTTCTTTATTTATTTATTAAGACTTAGCCCCCCAGGTGCCCCTATACATTTTATATATATAAACATATACATATATGGTTATATATATGCTGCATATATATAATAAAAAGCACTTTAAACTTGCCTCAAATCTCACACTATGTCTTACAAATATCAAAACTTACTTTTCCTCAATCCCTTTCATGAAGTCTTCATGTGCCAAGATAAAAATGTTCAATCTAGATATGGTTTCCTTCGAGTTACGGACTAAGAGGCACATCCTGACTGCACTACTCTACCATGGATATATGATTTTTAGATTCACTTTTCTAAAAGTAAGGAGGAGTACATTTATTTCATTTACTTTCACCATTGTTTATGCAGTTTCAGGCTATGTTGGAACCTAGTTCAGATTGGCAGAGCAAGCCTTGTATATATATTTTTTTTCAGAGCAAGCCTTATAATAAAACAAACTGGCCCCGGTTAATAATTATACATATAGCTTGACCCTTTGTATTCTAATGCCTCTTGTGAGGGTTTCCTTTGAAAGTTACTACCTCCTGCTTTTTGAGGCAGATCAAAGCCAATTCTTGGTGTGCTCAATGTTTCAAGAGATGACTTAACATGTTCAGTACTAATATTTCCCTTATAAATAACATTCTTGTTTTCAATGCATTTTTTTCAAGATTTTATTTATTTCCTTGACAGAGATGGCAAGAAGCACAACCAGTGGGAGCAGCAGAAAGAGAGGGAGAAGCAGACTCCCATTGAGCAGGGAGCCTGACGCGGGGCTGGATCCCAGGAGCCTGGGGTCATGACCCGAGACAGAGGCAGACGCTTAACCGACAGAGCCACTCAGGCAGCCCTTCAATGCATTTTTATAACTAGCATCCTATTTATGTCCACAAAAGTTTACAGGATCAGGTGAAGGAATTTAAGATACAAACCTCTTAAAAGTCAGGAAATAAGCTTTATTAGCTATATTAAAGGCTGTGTTATAATAACTCCCGACCCATGACCTGGTTACATTAGGAAGAAAGCAAAGCCAAGGATTTGCCTTGGGTGATGATCAGTCTTTTGTAGGACTGAGACCAAAGTCTGACTCTTCATTCATCAAAACACACTGCCTCTGACCTCTTCAAATGTATACCGTATGCACAGAATTACAGCTTCGGTGCTATGCCAGAGCTCATGTGCTACTTTCTTCTAGTTTGCGAACACCAGAAGACTGTTTACTCCACACTTCTCTTGAGCTGGCTTTGGGCTCAGGCAAGCTGGCCAGAGTTGTGCCGAAAACTTTCTGTTGGGATTTTTTTAAATTTGTTTTGTACACGATTATCATTAAGGCCAATGCATAACTACCTATCCAAGCAAGGCATTTATCTGCGCAGTGGCTTAACAAAAATTAGGCTGTATCATTCTTTAAATACCTCATTACTCAGCGCTGCTGATGCTCCTTTGTCATTAACCATAAACCACCTGGGATTTTCCAGCTCTGCTGTATATCGCTGGTTGCCTCACAAGAATAGAGGCACATAAGCATAATTAAGGGCCTATTTATTAATGTCACGCAAGAGGATGGAGTGTACAATTTACAGAACATTTTGTCTTAAGTGAGGAGGTAGGTTTTTCCAAAAGCTTAATTCATATGCTTCTGAACACTAGCAATCAAGCATGCATGCTGAGAGATGCAGCAAATGTGATTCTGAGAGTGCATTCTCTATTTTTGCCTATAAACACGCAGTTGCTTAAAAAAAAAAAAAAAGAATGTAAAAAGGAAGATTATCAAACATGAAAGTTCTACCACCAATCCCAAATCAGAATGGAAGCTTTGGTTTCATTAAAGGGATTTCCACATAAAAGTTATTAATATTTTTGCATTCCTCTCCCCCTCACTATACACTATTTGTCAACTCCTTCCCAATATCCCTGATATGGGATATTTTATGTTTCTCATTGCCAAGACAAACAGCAGAATGAACCATTCTCAAGGTTTACTCCTGTAGAACACTGAGGTTCCAAGAGATGGACAGAGACATCTTCCCTTTTCTTAAAAGATTTCTTTGAGACAGAGGGAGAGAGTCTTAAGTAGACTCCACACTGAGTGTGGAGCCCGACGCAAAGCTCAGCCTCAGGACTCTGAGACCACAACCTGAACTGAAACCAAGAGTCAGGCACTTAACCACTGGACAACCCAGCTGCCCCCAGAGACATCTTTTAAATTCAAATCTAGGTAGTTTTAAGACTTTCAGGAGGTGAGGGGATCCCTGGGTAGCTCAGTGGCTTAGTGCTTGCCTTTGGCTCAGGGCGTGATCCTGGAATCCCGGGATTGAATCCTGTACTGGGCTCCCTGCATGGAGCCTGCTTCTCCTCTGCCTGTGTCTCTGCCTCTCTCTCTCTGTGTGTCTCTCATGAATAAATAAATAAAATCTTAAAAAAAAAAAAAAAAAAGACTTTCAGGAGGTGGGATGATTCACAGATTGATATTCCTCAGTGGAATATGTTTGCTCCACACATTTTTCTTAAAAGCTTGACATATCTGTAGTTCATCGGCACTAGAATTTGGCATGAGATGGTATTTATTGCGTGAAATGATAATCGTAGTTGATTTAAACTTAATATACAATGGTTCATAATGCCCTACAAAAATAATTACGACTTTTAGGAGTTCTGGCAGTGTCAGCCAGGTTGGGCTTCTAAATCTTCTTCCCACATCCAGTTCCTCCCAGAATCATTTACCTAATGCACCTCTCTGATCTCATTCCATGAACGAAAACCTTTAATTGGCTTGCCGTTGTTTGTTGCACAAAATCCAAACATCTGAGCAGAACACTCAGGGGTCCTTTCAGCTATCCTACAGTGCATTGATTTTACAAAAATAAACTTTCCCTTCTTCACACCATAAGGTTTGATGTGTGTGTGTGTGTGTGTGTGTGTATACACACAGAGTCATATCACACAATACACACTCAGGACATGCATTTTCACCCATAACACAATACATTCCTGGAATCCATAGGTTTTATTTTTGCAAAAAAGCCATGTTTTATTACATATTGTATTCTAAGCCAAGAAACTTATACCATATAAATTATGTGCATACAGTAATAGGTGAGAAAATAAATCTGAAGATATATATTCTAGGACTCCTGGATATAATAAAATTATCCTTCAGGTCGAATAAGAAATATGATCATATATTATAATTGTAGATCACCTAAGAGACCGATGCCTATGTAGCAAATAGGAGCACTCTATTCCAGAATATTTTACCTAAAATTAATATTCAGGCTATAACAAACACTAAATTGCTTTCATTATACATTTATTTATAATTGTTTAATTCATAAGAGTAATATTTATATGCTAAGCATTTAGAAATATTTAGTTGAGTAATTTGGAGTGCTCTGGTCTCTCCAAGAAAGCTGTCCAAAGAAGATTAGATTGGCGTCTTTTCTTACAGAAAATGTCCTTGTTGTACAGTGGTGTTCAAATTCATTTTAGTTCCATTAGAAATATTTTCAGATATTTTCAGATAACATATGTCAGTATGTTTTCATAGGTGTTATGTTGTTTCCCCTGCTGAAAAGCATTTTTTTCTATTCCAACATTTCCACATTTCACTTTGTTTTAGTTTACTCGGATTTGGAAGCTAATTGAAATAAACACCATCAAACATTTTTTAAGAAATGGGTTCCATTTAACATTTTTTTATACTAGTCAGAGAGGATTAATCTTTAGAGACTCACATTTTTCAATTTTTCTTTAGTACAGTTTTAAAAAATGATTTTAAATCACCTCATATCTCAAAAGGGATCCTCAAAACAACATCATTTAAGTGTTACCTTCAGTAGAACAAGAGAGGCATAGGAATTTATGATTTCATTAAATAAGAGGGAAAGATTAGACACTAGGGGAGGAAAGGTACACTCAAGCAGGAGTCTATCTTTTACCACAACTCAGCTTTAATATCAGAGCCATTAGTTCAACTATCTTTTCTCCATTGCACCTTTGGGAATACCAGTCAAAAGAAACCAAGGATGATATAGTAAATTGGTACGACTTTTGAAAACCAGTGGTATCTAGTAAAGCTGAGCTTATCCAAATAAGTTCTACTCCTAACTATACATCCGGTTCAAATACATATGTCTATTCATCAAAGACATGTCCTCACATGTTCATAACCAAGCTATTCAAAAAGGCCAGAAAAACAGAAATACCCAAATCCCATCAATAGTAAAATTGGTAAGTACTGCAAATTTACACATTATTCAGAAATGAGAATGAATGATTAGCACCTGTATGTAACACAATGATTCTCATTAACATAATGTTGAATGAAAGAAGCCAAGTCCAAAAGAGTACACAGCAAATAATGTCTTTAATATGACCAAAAAATGATCAAAAGTATGAAAACAGGCAAAAGTAGTCTATGCTAGTTGAAGTCATCAATATAAGAGTACGCGGGTGGCTCAGTTGGCTAAGCATCTGACTCTTGGTTTCAGCTCAGGTTATGATCTCAGGGTCTTAGAATCAAACCCCAAGTCGGGCTCTGCACTCAGTGTGGCATCTGCTTGGGATTCTCTCCCTCTCCCTCTGCCCCTCCCACTAGTGCTCTCTCTGTTTCTGTCTCCCTCACTAAAATAAATACTAGGGGAGTATTTATTTTAAATACTAAAATAAATAAATAAGTCTTTTTTAAAAAAAGTAAACATCGTGGTTACTGCTGGTGGAGAGAGGAGATAGGAATTAGAACAGAGCGCAAGGGGGCTTATGTGTTGCTAACAGTGTTTTGTTTCTTGATCTAAGCACTGGTTACACAGTTGTGTTCAGTATCTGAAAATGTTATGATTCTTTCACTGATGCTATGTGTACTTAACTGATATGCATATATCTTACTTTGATATGGGTTTTTTAAAGGGACCCAGGAAGTCAAAAGCACCTTTTGACTTCCATTTCCATAAAGGAAACATGACCCTTTAAAGATTTTAAGGTTTTCTAAGTATCCCAGTAAGTACCAAATGGAAATATCATTCAAAAGAAGCACAACACAGCCAAAATTCAATCCAATTGAGTTGGAGTTATTTGGGTCTTTTTTTCTTTTTAGGTAAAAACCATCAGAAAACTAGAAATGAAAGTAAGTTAATATCTCAGTTCACACTCTGCACCAAGTAGTTTGAGGATCACCTTCAATGCAGTTCCTATGAAACAAAGTATTTACAATTTACCAGCCCAATTTTTAAAATCAGATCTCATTCCTATGAAGTAGCAAACTGATGGAGAATTAAACTTCCTGGGGAATCTCAAAAGGTCAAGAAAGTGACAGCTTGTCTTCCTCTGGAAATTTGCTGTGGCTTCATCACCATGAAAATATGTTTCTCCACCCTCACCATCACTTCCCCAAAATTGTTTTCCTTTAACAAGTCAAATATGTAGAAAAAACATTCTTACCAACTATTCTGCCATTGTGACATTGCTGTAAACTCTACTTCTCAAGACCAAGACATGAACATATTGTAATGATAACAGCTGGACATTTGGAAGAAGTTAGCAAGTGACCAGGCTGATACTTTAAATCTGGACTTTCTTCGGATGCCAAATAGCATATTTCTGAGATCACATTATCTTCTTCAAGAGTCAAACATACAATCTCTTCACTCAGGAAATTCCACAGGGACAAGATATAGAACAAACGATAAATATTCAAAGAGGATATGTTGATGGGTCTGGTTCCTGCTCACTGAAAAATTAAATATCAAAATAGTCAGACCTGGGCAAGAACTCTAGCTTCCTTCTTTATGGAAATATATGCAATATATCTCTTCTAATTGGCTCCTCTTCTTTAAATGCTCTTTTTCATTCACTTCTAGAGGATCCAATGACACAGGAAAGATGGCTGCAACAGGACATTATTTGCAGCCCTTTGGAATGTCTTTATTTCACCAAACGATATCTTTACCACTGAAAACGACGTATGAGCCAAAATTATGAAAGTATGAGTATGAAAATAAATATATGCCTAAAGCATGTCACATTCCGAGAATGTATTCCTCTCAACCTCACAGTTGCTGAGAATGGTCAGATTTGGAAAGAATATTTAGATTACTGAACAATCAAATTAGGAGACTTGGCTAAGGGCATGCAACCAATTAAAGTTTAAGCTAAGACTAGAATCCAGGATTGCTAATTCCTAGTTCAATACTTTTTTGTGCTATCTCAAAATGCATAGATTCACAAGAAATTATGCTAATGAATGACAATGCAAATGAATGACAATATAGTTTTGTGGGTTATGCATTGCCACCCAAGCTAAGCCAAGAGTTGTAAGCCACAAAAGGAAAATAAAACTCTCTATGAATGGGACATTCTTCAAGGAGGTACATGAAAATGCCCAACATCACCAACTCATACAGTTGTTGTGTCACATGAACAAGAAGGAAATAAAAGGAAAACAGGGGTACCTCACTGGCTCATTCAGTGGAGCATGTAACTCTTGATCTCACAATGGATCCTTGGTAAAAAAAAAAAAAAAAGAAGAAGAAGAAGAAGAAGAAGAAGAAGAAGAAGAAGAAGAAGAAGAAGAAGGAGGAAACCAGAGGACACATGCATGTGCATACACATACATGCTCTCCCTTACTTTGCTTTATTCCATCCTGATAATCCACTTATTTTTTTAAAAGATTTTATTTATTCATGAGAGACAGAGAGAGAGAGAGAGAGAGAGAGAGGCAGAGACACAGAGGAGAAGCAGGCTCCATGCAGGGAGCCTGATGTGGAACTCGATCCGGGGACTCCAGGATCATGAGCCACCCAGAGATCCCCTGATAATCCACTTATATTTTAAGGATAAAGGTGAAGAAAGTTAAGCAACAGCCTTTCAATTTTATCAGAGAGAAATGGAGGGAATCAAGTCCACCAGAGATGGACTTTGTCAAGGACATAAAAAGTCAATAAGAAAGAAACTCATTCATTCTATCATTCAGTCAACACATTTGTATTTCATGCCTGTCATGTCTAGATACTATGCTAATCAGTGGACACACAGAGGCTACATTCATCACTGCCCTCAGGCTGTGGCAGTTAATTGGGTATACAACTATTCCCAGGCAGTGTGTTAAGTGCCATCCATGGTAGACTATGGCAGATGGGACAGGGTTTCCAGGGAGTGGAGGTTGGGGGATGTAGGGAAGTGGCTGGGAGAAGAGGATAAGAGAGAGAGAGTTAATGTTAAGAAGATCTTCCTAAGGATGACTAGTAAAAACATGAGAAATTGTATTATTTTATTCTCTGAGGAACTTTGCCACATTCTTACCAGTTCAGTTGTTCTCAACATGTGACCCCAAGTCTAGAAGCATCAACATCACCTGAAGACTTGTTAGAAATATAAATTTGGGGGGCCTACCCCAGAATTGCTGAATTAGAAATTTAGGATTGGGGTCCAACAATCTGAGTTGTAACAAGCCCCCCAAGTAATTCTGATGTTCGCTCAAGTTTGAGAACCATTGTACTAGATCCATCAAGACGAAGCTGGGTATGTGAAATTCCACATGCTCAAACAGTTAAGAGCAGGTCTGGTCTGGTACCTTTTATTTTTTTTTTAATAAATTAATTTTTATTGGTGTTCAATTTACCAACATACAGAATAACACCCAGTGCTCATCCTGTCAAGTGTCCCCCTCAGTGCCCGTCACCCATTCACCCCCACCCCCCGCCCTCCTCCCCTTCCACCACCCCTAGTTCGTTTCCCAGAGTTAGGAGTCTTTATGTTCTGTCTCCCTTCCTGATATTTCCCACACATTTCTTCTCCCTTCCCTTATATTCCCTTTCACTATTATTTATATTCCCCAAATGAATGAGAACATACACTGTTTGTCCTTCTCCGATTGACTTACTTCACTCAGCATAATACCCTCCAGTTCCCTCCACGTTGAAGCAAATGGTGGGTATTTGTTGTTCCTAATGGCTGAGGAATATTCCATTGTATACATAAACCACATCTTCTTTATCCATTCATCTTTCGGTGGACACTGAGGGTCCTTCCACAGTTTGGCTATTGTGGCCATTGCTGCTAGAAACATTGGGGTGCAGGTGTCCCGGCGTTTCATTGCATCTGAATCTTTGGGGTAAATCCCCAACAGTGCAATTACTGGGTCGTAGGGCAGGTCTATTTTTAACTCTTTGAGGAACCTCCACACAGTTTTCCAGAGTGGCTGCACCAGTTCACATTCCCACCAACAGTGTAAGAGGGTTCCCTTTTCTCCGCATCCTCTCTAACATTTGTGGTTTCCTCCCTTGTTAATCTTCCCCATTCTCACTGGTGTGAGGTGGGATCTCATTGTGGTTTTGATTTGTATTTCCCTGATGGCAAGTGATGCAGAGCATTTTCTCATGTGCATGTTGGCCATGTCCATGTCTTCCTCTGTGAGATTTCTCTCCATGTCTTTTGCCCATTTCATGATTGGATTGTTTGTTTCTTTGGTGTTGAGTTTAATAAGTTCTTTATAGATTTTGGAAACTAGCCCTTTATCTGATATGTCATTTGCAAATATCTTCTCCCATTCTGTAGGTTGTCTTTTAGTTTTGTGGACTGTATCCTTTGCTGTGCAGAAGCTTCTTATCTTGATGAAGTTCCAATAGTTCATTTTTGCTTTTGTTTCTTTTGCCTTTGTGGATGTATCTTGCAAGAAGTTACTGTGGCCGAGTTCAAAAAGGGTGTTGCCTGTGTTCTCCTCTAGGATTTTGATGGAATCTTGTCTCACATTTAGATCTCTCATCCATTTTGAGTTTATCTTTGTGTATGGTGAGAGACAGTGGTCCAGTTTCGTTGTTCTGCATGTGGATGTCCAATTTTCCCAGCACCATTTATTGAAGAGACTGTCTTTCTTCCAATGGATAGTCTTTCCTCCTTTATCGAATATTAGTTGACCATAAAGTTCAGGGTCCACTTCTGGGTTCTCTATTCTGTTCCATTGATCTATGTGTCTGTTTTTGTGCCAGTACCACACTGTCTTGATGACCACAGCTTTGTAGTACAACCTGAAATCTGGCATTGTGATGCCCCCAGCTATGGTTTTCTTTTTTAAAAGTCCCCTGGCTATTCGGGGTCTTTTCTGATTCCACACAAATCTTAAAATAATTTGTTCTAACTCTCTGAAGAAAGTCCATGGTATTTTGATAGGGATTGTATTAAACGTGTAAATTGCCCTGGGTAACATTGACATTTTCACAATATTAATTCTGCCAATGCATGAGCATGGAATATTTTTCCATCTCTTTGTGTCTTCCTCAATTTCTTTCAGAAGTGTTCTATAGTTTTTAGGGTATAGATCCTTTACCTCTTTGGTTAGGTTTATTCCTAGGTATCTTATGCTTTTGGGTGCAATTGTAAATGGGATTGACTCCTTAATTTCTCTTTCTTCAGTCTCATTGTTTGGTACCTTTTTTATATAAACGTACCACTCTGAAATATCATCTTTTGTCAGACATGTTCTAATTTATATTTCAGAAAACACAGTTCTCTGTGTTTAGAGGCTTATGTTTCTGAAGTAAATGCTTTGCATTTTACCTGAAGTCAGGTGTCTTGGATGGGTATCAAAATAGTTCAAACTCCAGAAAGCAGAGGAGAGTCTTATGGAACAAACCACAGAATATACTGATGAGACTCACAGGGACTGCACCATTGAATCTCTCAGGCCACGTGGTCTCCGATGTTCAGCATCCATTTCTTTATCTACAGTCCTTCTATAGAAAAAGTTTTCTACTTCAGCTTTTGTCATGACATATAGTTTGCTAAATGTCCACCCTTTTCCCTAACTCTATGACCACAGAGCTCCAGGATCTAATACAGCTAGCTACATTCTCTAAGTTTCTAGATTTCATGCCTCTTGGCTCAAATTCTTAAGAAAAATATTTGTCCCAATTTGGCTCAGTAGTTCACCTAGCTATGGTCTCAGGTATCAACAGGTGGACAGGGCAGAAGAAAAAGCTGAGAATTGACCTTGGAAGAGTTTATAACCTTGGCAAAGTGAGTGCTCAGAACATTTAATACAGTAAAAATGATCCACTCAGCCCCTGAGAGTTCCATGTAACTTCACGAGTCTCTGAAGCAAAATTACATCCTTAATTTCTGTGATTCCCCAACAAATGGTTAGAAATCCACATAAGAACACAACAGCTTTTGAAAAGATAATCAACCAATCAAAACGTTAATTATATATACACCCTTCACCACAGCAATCTGGATTCTAGGTTTTTATCCTAAGGAAAACTTTGGAATGTGTCCAATATGAAATAAACAAACGAGAATCTTGTCACAGAATTGTCTTTCAAAGCAAAATGTAAAAAAGGAAACTACCTAAAAGTCTAGGTAATAAAGATTTTTATTAATGGAAGTCATGTGCACTATTTTTGTTTCTACAAAAAGGAAAAAAATCCACCTAGATCTCTTTTGGGTGAACTTTTTCTCTTCGATGAAAAAAATCTGTATAAGCCCTAACATTGTTTTAATGCTGGCATAAGAAAATTGCAAGCAGGTTGCCTCCCACGTTCTGTTTTTCTTGTCTGGGTTACAGTCACCATGATGACCCAGCCACAGCTGCACGAGGATCTCTTCCAGCTGCAGATGTCATCGGCTCCTACCAGCCCCTAATTGAATTGAGTTGCTTTCCCTGTCTCCTCCGCTTCAGCAAAGGTCTCCCCATCTTAAACTCCAAGTCTCCTTCCTTGACTCTGTCCTCTAGTCCAACAGCAGAAAACCCCACGTTTTGGGCTCCAAAGCTCAACTGAACACATTTTTTGTTACTCTAGTTAATAATTTAATTTTTCATAATACTGGCTAAACAGTTCTTACCCTTGATTTGATTTATAATACTTGAGGTTCCATGCCCTCTGATTATCTTAATGGATAAAAGTAATATAAGCTGGATTGCTAGACACATAGAATAAGATATATCTTTTCTTTAAATATTATGTCCAAGACTACAGACTTTTATAGTCTTAAAGTATAAGTAACTAAAATTAATAATTTCCTCTAACCCAAAATCTTCTCCTCTATCAGAGTGTTTGTTAAGAAGACATGGCATTGGGTTTGCATGATAATTCTTAGTCAATCACTAAGAATATAACTTTGAAATTGTGTGACCATAAAGTCAGGACGTCAGCTGGAATTATGAGGAACAACCCCAGAGGAGTTAACATCAATAAAGCTCAAAACAATCTCCACTGTACTCAATGACTGCAATTTCTTAAGAGCCCAGAAGTCACCACATATGCCATTAGTCAATGCCTATAACATGGTCATCTGAATGCAGTATGACTGGCTTGGCTGAGGATCTCAGGAACATGATAAAAGTGAAACTCACTCCTAAAAAGAGTATAAAGAGCATAAAGAATATTATGTAGCTCATTGGTTTGGCAAATGGAAGGATTCTATTTTTTGTGCCCTCTTAGCCCACCATATGTTCACCACAGATATTCACTGTCCCTAAGTTTCTTCATCTGTAAAAGGAAGAAAATTCAGAAGTGCCAATTAGTAAAAGTTTGGAGCTGCTCTGGCTGAAGGTGTCAGGATAGAACCAGAATTGAATTACTTGATCTCCCCTTTGGTTCTCTCCATTTCTTCCTTGTATCCAAACATGGCTGTAGATAAACCTTGGCAGAACCCAAAGGCTCTGGGGAATCCGGAGTGACAACCAATAGGCTATGTGATTTCTAAGACCCTTTCCTACCGTAACATTCTTTACTTCTACATTGCCACCCAGTACGTAGCAGGTAGTCCATGAATGCTGAGTGAATTGAACTTGAAACTCAATCTGTTTGCCCAATGATCTAGAGAAACTTTTATAAAAGCAGATACTTCTAGGTACTGGCTTACTCACTTATAGCATATAGAACCAAATTATAAGCCAATTTTTAAAATTAAGACACTTTTTAATATATTGTATGACTTTAGGTTCCTATTGTTAATATCCATTTAGAGCTCCTTATGTTTACTGTTTTTTAATTACATAAATCACAGAATATGTCTTGCTTTCCTCATCTTAAGTCAAGTAGAACAGGTCACAGAGTGTAAAGTGGCCTGTTTTTTTTTTGTTGTTGTTGTTGTTGTTTTGGGGTTTTGTTTTGTTTTGTTTTGTTTTGTTTTTAATCACCCTAGGTTCTAATCCTAGCTCTAACATTTACTCTCAGTGGGACCTGGAGCAAAACTTTAGCCTTTATACTCTCCTCATCGTCTTTGTTTCTGTTTGTTTGATTGATTGACTTATTATTTATTTTTTAAAGACTTTATTTATTTATTCATGAGAGACACAGAGAGAGACAGAGAGACAGAGAGAGAGACAGAGACACAGGTAGAGGGAGAAGCAGGGTCCATGCAGGGAGCCTGACAAGGCGGTGCTAAACCACTGAGCCACCCGGGCTGCCCCTGTTTTGTTTTTTGTTTTTTGTTTTAATTCAATTTGCCAACATATAGTAGAACATTCAGTGCTCATCACATGCCCTCCTTAATGCTAGTCACCTAGTTTCCCCATCCCCCACCAACCTCCCCTTCTGCAACCCTTTGTTTCTTTCCCAGAGTTAGTCTCTCATGGTTTGTCTTCCTCTCTAATTTTTCCCCACTCAGTTTTCCCCCTTTCCCTTATGGTCCCTTTCACTATTATATTCCACATAAGAGTGAAACCATATGATGATTGTCTCTCTCTATTTCATTAAGCATAATACCCTCCAGTTCCATCCATAAATTATACCCACCTCATCTATAAGACAGGAATAGGGAAATAGGGACAAGATTGTTTGGACAGCAACTGGCTACTATTAAGTGCTCCATATATGACAATTGTAATTATTATTATATTTTTAAAAATTGATCGAATTAAGGAACAGATTACACAGCATATTAGAAGACCAGAAGGTATGGAGTATATGAGAAAGCTAGAAAATCCATAAAATGATTTTTTTCAAGTTTTTACTATTTTATTTTTAAGTAATCTCTACAGTCAACGTGGGTTGAACTCATAACCCTGACATCAAGAGTTGCATGCTCTACCAACTGAGCCAGCCAGGAGCCCCCAAAAATGATTAAATAACATACCAGATAGCAAATAACAAAAAGAATAATAAATAAAGGGACGCCTGGGTGGCTTAGCGGTTGAGCATCTGCCTTTGGCTCAGGTTGTGATCCCAGAATTCTGGGATCGAGTCCTGCATGGGGCTTCTGCAGGGAGCCTGCTTCTCCCTCTGCCTGTGTCTCTGTGTCTCTCTCTGTGTCTCTTATAAATAAATAAATCTTTAAAAAAAAAAGAATAATAAAGTTACACATACGAGGCACACTGAATAATTTTACCACTTTACAACCTCTCGATAATTAATATTATCATTACATTTCATAATAGAATTACCTAAACTTTTCTATGACCACGGATGAGACAGTTCCCAAAAAGTTAAAAGGCATAAAGTAATAATAAAAATTATAATTTATCTCCTTGACATTTAACAAAAAGAAGAAACATTCCTTGATGCCAGCAATCTGAAGGAATTACTAGGAGTTCTCTATGGAAAGTGATTTATCTACTAATTGCAGCAGAATTTTCCATCTTACCAATTTTGGCACCTCATCAGAGGAAAGGCAAGAATATGTGATTGTGGATAGAATGAAAAATAGAAACAACTTTACCCCAAGTATTGCCAGGCAGTTTTTTTTCATGTTGACATTAGGATGGTAAACAAAGGTACACAAATGGAAACTTGTACAGTTTCTCTCTTTACCCAGTCAGTATGAAAATGACTTTTTAATATTTTTTCAACCGGAGAAATTACCAGAAAGGAGGAGAGGAAAGTACAGAAGAAACAAATGTATCATTATGTCATGAGAGAAGCTAAGGAACATAGTAATATTGTGTGACATTTCCTCGGATTCCTTACCTCCTCCCAAGCAGCCTTCCATTACACACATTGAGCTACATTCAGTCCTGAGTCATTTTAAAACTCTAGGGTAGGAGGTAGATATTAATGTTAAATAGAAACACCCAGGATTTCTACATGAATTTTCCTCCCAAGAACACCAAGTAATCTCTAGAATTTCACAACCCTCCTTGGAAGAGGATGCAGATGGGCATCACTGCTCCTAGGCACTGGTTAGAAAAGTTTCACAGCAAAGCTGAGTGACTTGTCCCATAAGATAGGCTATGCTGCACTGGAACCCCTCTTTCTTGCCATCTCTTAATAAAGGAAAACTGGGGGACAATGAGCAATACCACTAGAAAAATGGATGATTTTAATCGCTTATTGGTATGTCATAAAATTGTTCATGGGCACTCTTTTAACAGAGATAATAAAACACAGTACATCCCAATTTCAATGTTGTAAATATAATTTATGAACATAGGTGTTTATTACAAAAGTTAACTCACACTATTTATACCATTTTTGGCCTATTCTTTTGGGGTAACAGCCTATTTGTAAATGCCCTTCATATGTCTTCATCAACATTTACAATGGCTGCAAAGTATTCCACTTATAAATCCATCTTAACTTACTTCTGGAAATCTTTTCCCCAAAGCCAGGCATGAATATGTTTCTTTGAAAACCACAGAAAAAAAATCACAAAAACAAATATAGATTGGTTCCTTCACCAAATTACTGCTGCCCCAATAGAAATCTCTGTGAAAGATAGCATCACCACACTCGAGCACCAAAAATGTAGAGAGGGATAGCAAATAAGCTAGCAATTCCCATAGTATGTAGTCAGCCTCTCCTATAAACTGGGACATTTTCCTAGAGATTACTTTGGTTAAATGTATGAAAGTCCTAAAACTATACATACCCTTTGCCTCAACAACTCCCCTGCTAGAAATATATCCTTAGTTTGTAATGGAGTAAGTGACAAAGATGTCTATTCAAGGCAGGAAGTTAAATGCAGTGAGCAAGAGGGAGTAATCTACACACCCATGTAAAGAACAATTTAGATAAATTAAGATATATCCAAAGTAAATACTCTGAAACATTAAAAATGATGATGCAGATTATGGAACAATATTCAGGATATTTGATTCTGTTTTAAAAAAAATCAGGCTATGTCAGTATGTGTGTATGTGTATAGCCTGTAAAGTTAAAACCCAAAATATGAGTGGTGGTTCTATCTGGGTTATGAGGTTATGGGAGACTCCTTCATGTTCACCAGATTTTCTAATTTATATATAAAAAAACACAGATACTTAGCCAAAGTAGAAATCAACATGAACATTTTTAAAAGAATGTGGTACTTGCTATTATGAAGGTAAATAAAGGGTGCTGTCAGAGTCCTAATAGTCTGAAACTGAGAGTGAGACTGGATATGGCCACCCATAATAGTGCTACTAACACTAAATCTTCAAGGACTTGTGGCAATTAGTCAAGTTAAAAGAAAGAGAAGGAGATACTAAAATGTGGCTCAGTCAGTTAAGTGTCTGCTCTTGATCTCAGCTCAGGTCTTGAGCTCATGGTTATGAGTTTGACCCCTGCACTGGGCTCCATGCTGGGTGTGGAGCCTACTTAAAAAATAAATACATAAAAGAAAGTAAAACAAGATAAAATGCAGGAAAGCCTTGAAGAAATGTGATAGCATGACCCAATGGAAGCAGTGTAAGTAGCTCATGGGGGGCAGAGAAGGCAACTAAAATAACAACTAAAGGTGCCTGCTAGATTTTGAAATAGGGGGATTCAATTGTGACCTAAGCTTGCACAGTTTCAGGAAAAAGGTGAAGGCGGAAGCCAGACAGCTGGTCACAAGCTATGGAATGAATGGGAAGTAAGAAACTGTTGATGAAGGGGAACGCTGACTCCAAAGTGCAGATGTGACAGTGAAAAGAGAGGAGCAACGGGATCTGATATCAGGTTACAGAGAAGGTTATTTTCTAAGACGGGAGAGCCAAAGATGTTCATACAGGAGAAAAAGCCAACATGAGAGGTTGATTTAAAAGAAGAGAAGAAGGAGGAGGAGAAAGAGAAGAAAGAAGAGGAAGGAGGTGGGGGGGGGGAGGAAAAAGGAGGAAGAAGAAGAAAGAGAAGAAGAAGAAGAAAGAAGAAGAAGAAGAAGAAGAAGAAGAAGAAGAAGAAGAAGAAGAAGAAGAAGAAGAAGAAGAAGAAAGAGGAGGAGGAGGAGGAGGAGAAGGGAAGGAATGAGAGTATGTGGACTACAGTTTGATACTGCTAGGTGCGGGGAGGGGGGAACGGGGCCAAGGAGAATCTAGCACTGGAGTGAAAGGCTGAGGACACTGCAGTCAGGCCAGGTGACATCACAGGAAATCATCCCCAAGTCCCAAGCTACAAAGTCAATCCCTGGAAGGAATCATGACTTCACTCACTTAGCTTATAGGACCAGTGAGTAGCTGGGGCCAAGAGAAGCCAGAAAATATTTAGAATAATCAGAAAATGTGATATAAACAAGACAACAATTATCTCACCTCTGCATGACAAGAAATTTGTGTGAAACTTCTATGACCTCGCCTAAGGAAAGACAAAACAGCATTAGAAAAAGTACAGAAGCCAGAAACCAAAG
The DNA here is from genome assembly GCF_048418805.1 of Vulpes vulpes. Taxonomy (NCBI): domain Eukaryota; kingdom Metazoa; phylum Chordata; class Mammalia; order Carnivora; family Canidae; genus Vulpes; species Vulpes vulpes. The sequence goes on along the minus strand of NC_132783.1, from coordinate 127,421,066 downwards.
TGTTGAAGCAGATGACAGGTACATTCTCGGAGAACACGCAAGATTGGAACTTTTCACCAAGAAACAACAAAGCTTATTAAGGGACATAGTTTCTCTTAGTGACTTCTGGTCTTTCTGAGAATGAAAACCAAATTATTTAAATATCAAAATGGTCTGAGAACACATGTGATAGTATTTAAAAATTTAATAATTATTGATTGTAAAAATACATTATGACAAAAAGTGTCCACTAATTGAATCTTTTTTAAATTCACTTGCACTATATTCATCTCAGCACTATCTACATATTTTTGGCATGTGTTTATTTATGTGTGCCATTTTATATATTTCTCTTACCAGAGACAATGTTTGGGCACTCATGAAATTGCAACTCCTTTGTGATAATTCTGAATGATCAACCACCATCCTTCACAGGCTCAGGATCCTCAGATCACATGTGAGAACCACTGTCCTAATTTATAAAACCCTGAGTTGGATGAATATGCATCTCATCATCTAATATCCAAAAACCAGAATTGAAGCGCAAAACTTGAAAGACATATGTTAAGAACACAGTAGTCTTTTGGAAGATTTATAAACATTATCTCAAAGAATATAAAATGAAATACAGGGGGCCTGGGTGGTTCAGTCAGTTAAGTGTCCAACTCTTGGTTTCAGCTCAGGTCATGATCTCAGGGTCCACGCTCAGCCCGGCACCTGATGGAGATTCTCTCTTCCTCTTCCTTTACCCCTCCCCCATTCTCTTTCTCTGAAATAAATAAATAAATCTTTTAAAAAATATATAAAATAAAGCACAGAAATTGTTTCCAAAATTATATGTCACTAGATGATATTTCTGTATTAAGTTTTAACAAAAAGTTGTGTTTCAGAGGCTTTTTGATGACATCGGAGAGTATAAAAATGAAAGAGCTACGTCTTGGCAGTTCTTCGTGCTGCTGAGCCAAATAAACTGTAAGTCTTGTCAATGTTCTCACATTTGGGGGATCCCTGGGTGGCTCAGCGGTTTAGCGCCTGCCTTTGGCCTAGGGTGCGATCCTGGAGTCCCGGGATCGAGTCCCGCGTCAGGCTCCCGGCATGGAGCCTGCTTCTCCCTCCTCCTGTGTCTCTGCCTCTCTCTCTCTCTCTCTCTCTCTCTCTCTCTCACTCACTCTGTCTATCATAAATAAATAAATCTTAAAAAAAAAAGATTTAAAAAAATGTTCTCACATTTGTATTCTAATGAAGCACAATTCAGAGGCACACATACACTCAAAATATTCTTGGGTAAAGTATCAATCAACCAATCAATGAGGAAAGGTTGCAAACTTTTCCAGTTCCAGGACTTGGTAATTTCACCACACTACAAATAATTTAAAGTACATAAATCACTTAATGCAGGGTTCTAAGATTCAATCTCCTCTGGATTTCCAGAAAAGACAGAAGCTCTACAGATTAAAGAAAATGTAACAGAATGGCTTAGTTTCACTTTTCCACTGACTTGGAATTTGCATATATACAATCCCACTCAATGTATTTTCTAGGGAAACAGTCAGTTGCCTGTTTTGCTGTTCCTTTAAGCAGATCTAAACCTGCCTATTTAATCCCTCTGTGCAAGCTGCCTTTGAATCCAGCAACTCTTGACCACAAACTCCATAATTTAATCTACAAGCTTCTAAACTAGCCTTTCAAGAAGGAAGACTAGAATGGACAAGATAATTATAATCTTCATGAATAGTGTATTCTAGCAAGATCTGCTTTTGTCATTAAATAAGAATATGGGGCCATTTCAGTCAATTAATCAATAGGTAAATAAAATTCTAAAATTTCAGTAAACTGAGATGAGAAAATAAACTCACATACTCTTCTTTTTTAAATTAAAAAACCAAATACTACATAGTTTTTCATTTTGTTTTGTTCAAAGAGGACCATGCAGAGCCCAGTTTCTAGCTGTCGCTCCATTAATGGCTAGGTGGCAGAGGTAGCCCCTCTGGCCCTTAAGATCCTCTTTGACAATATGTGGAGGTTGAGTCAGGTGATCTTTGATATCTTTATGAACTCAAAAACTTCAGTGACTCTCTGATTATCCAGAAATTTCATCTATCTTCCAGAGGTGCCTGAGTCGTACAGTGGGTTAGGTGTCCGATTCTTAGTTTTGGTTCAGGTCATGATCTCAGAATTGTAGGGGTCAAGCCCCATGTTGGACTCCATGCTTGGCATGGAGTCTGCTTGAGATTCTCTCTCTCCCTCTGCCCCTTCCACCTGTGCACACTTTCTCTCTCTCTGGAATAAATAAATAAATATTTTTTTTAAAAAAGGAAATTTCATCTCTCTTCCATATTCTTTATGTTAAGTAAATGGTGAAATTTCTAATTGTGGTTCACCAAAGACATCAGCCAAATCATCTTCTCATTCATTGACTCATCTTTCCACATTCTGAAATATAAAGACAAAATTGGAATTACTATTGGTTGGTCATTTCAGATCCATATTTAGAAAAACGTGAATCCACACACTGATTTAACACATAAGTAAGCAATAAGTAGATGTCAGAATTAGCAAACACTAGGAACACAAAGAAGAAACTTAGGGCCTTCCCTCAAACCTATTAGAATTAGAACAGAGACAGGCTGTTAATTCAATATTTATAATTCACTGTGATAATCTCTAGGATAGAACAAAATATACACAGCAGAGTTATGCATGACATTTTGATTGCTTGATTATGTCTTTTCTTCCACTAGAGTCTAAGCTCCATAACGGCAGGAATCCAGATTTTTCTGGTCACTGTCTTCCCAGGGGCAGACGTATGACTAGTTCTCAAAAAATATTTGTTTAGTGAACAAAAGAATAAATGAACAGCCAATTCACAAGAACATAAAAGAAGTGAACTTAAGTCTGCTAGAAAACAGACACAGTTAAGGGCAAGGTTAGAGGCTACCTTCTGAAGGCCCACATTGTTCCCTGTCAGTTGTTTTTGCATTATATTGGAGACACAAAGAATAAAATTTATATATTTGCATTCCCCTTATTCATTCCAAAACAGATTTTAAACATCACAGAACTAAGGTATTTATTAAAATAGAGAATTTTTAGGGACACCTGGGTGGCTTAGTGGTTGAGCACCTGCCTTCGGCCCAGGGAGTGACCCTGGAGTCCCACATCGGGTTCCTTGAATGGAGCCTGCTTCTCTCTCTGCCTGTGTCTCTGCCTCTCTCTTTCTGTGTCTCTCGTGAATAAATAATAAATAAATAAAATCTTTAAAAAACAAAAATTAAAAAATAAAATAAAATAGAGAGTTTTCAATGTGGAATTCGATAGAACCTATAAATTTATGTAAATGAAAAATGAACAGTCCAGATGGTAACCACTGCCACTTCTGGCTTGGGTTCACTTATATCAAACTCCTCACCACCACCACCAAATACAGACAGTATCATATTAAAAATCACTTTTTTATGATGAATTTAATTATTTACTATTTTAAATGATTTATTACTATCATTTTTTATATTTGCTAGTAGCTAAGGGTATGAATCTGGAACCAGACCCATTCTCTCCAGATGTACAACATGCAACAAATTACTTCACTTCTTATGCTTTAGTTTCCTGAGAAATAAAGGCAATATATCACCTAATAAGCTGTTATAAAAATTAAATAAATTAATATGCATAAACCTGTTAGAAAAGTGTCTGTCCTATGATAGGTTCTAAGTGTCTGCTAACTACACAAGATAAACAAAATCAACATACCATCAGCCCACTCAATTCAGTTAGAGCAGTGAAAGACAAAGCATGATGAACACAATTTTGGGGGGGAATTATGTCGATGAATTTTTCAAAGAAGGAAGCTGGGGATTCAGAATGTCCCAAAATAAAATAAATTGGTTTAACAGAGAACTTGAAGAGGGGAGAAAAAAAATTCTAGAACATGCTGAAATGAACAAGTCACTTAATTGCTTCCATTTTATCATGAGAAAAATTTTCTTCACAGGAAAGTGAAACCTCCAAGTGAGAAAAGATATTAACAGTAATATCATTTTTGAAGTAGTGGGATTTTATAGGGATTAGGCTTGACAAACTTTAGCGAAAAGACTAAAAATCCATCAAGTGCATTCATAAGCTTGAAAATAATACCTAGAGAGCAAACATTAGAGTGGCAGTCCCTAAACCTGACCATGTGGCACAATTACCTGGGGAGCTTTGAAAAAAACGGATACCCTGAAGAAGATACTTCAAGAGGTCTGGGGTAAAGTCTGATATCTTTATTTTTTTTTTAATTCTCCCAGGGATTTCTGAGTACAGTCAGAGTGAATGCACTGAACACTTGCTACAGAGAGGTCTCTGGCAATGTGTGGCTGGGTTGTCTCCTTGGCCCTACCTCCGGCAACCTTATTAGACATTAACATATAAAAGCCATCCTCTACAGATAGGACAAAGTTGTGAGACTGGACCACATGCTGCTGACCAACCCAAGTGTCCAAAAAAGTAGGAAAAAATAAGCTGTAAATCTAATGATAAACGAAACTGCATTCGGGTTCATACGTCAAATGCAAAATTGTAATAGGTGCAATAAAAATGGTTTCATGGCTCCCCAGTTGAAAATATTTCCTACACTGGTTTCACCCCCAGACACAGTCTACTAGGTGACGCAGATGTCTGCAAGCAGGCACAGTCCCACTCTCAACTCTGTGCCTCAGACTATGTCTACTGCATCGTGTTCCAAACTGGAGTCATGTTTGTTTTTTTAGATTTTATTTATTTATTCATGAGAGACACAGAGAAAGAGGCAGAGACACACACAAGCAGAGGGAGAAGCAGGCTCCCCATGGGGAGCCCGATCGGAACTCGAGCTCAGGACTCCAGGATCAAGCCCTGAGCTGAAGGCAGAGGCTTAACCACTGAGCCACCCAGGTGCCTCTGGAGTTATGTTTTAAGAGGGATGTTGGGACCCCTGGGTAGCTCAGCGATTAAGCATCTGCCTTCGGTTAGGCTCAGGGCGTGATCCCGGGGTCCTGGGACCGAGTCAGGCATCAGATCCCGCATCAGGTCCCCTGTGGGGAGCCTGCTTCTCCCTCTGCCTGTGTCTCTGTCTCTCTCTGTGTGTGTCTTTCATGAATAAATAAATAAAATCTTTAAAAAAAAAAAGTGGATGTTGACAAAGCTGATATTTGGCAAGTGTGTACCAGGATGGCCAGATGTGACCACCAAAATACTAAATGCCTTAGTACCAGTTGGTAAAGAGCTGCTGCTCAAGCCTCATGTCATTTCAGCCCTCTCAGGACCCTGGCCCTTCCGCAATGACACAAAGCGTTAATGACAGGCACATCCAAGGTCTCCACTCTGATTGGTTGCTACTTGTTGCCAGACTCATTGTTAATATTTTCAAAATGGAAATTCCTAGAAAAACAACTAACCAGGAGTGGGAATTGCCTGGAAATTATATCAGAGGAAGAACTATCAAAAGTTCAGGAATCTTTAGCCTTAAAAAGAGAAGACATGAGATGGGGTAGGGACAGGGAGAATCTGAGTGCTGCCTTCAAATATGTGAATGGCCTCATGTGGGAAACATCAGATTTAGTCTATGTAGCTCCATTGGGAGGAATTACACACAATAATTGGAAGTGACAATGACGCTGATGTCAGTTCCATATAAGGAAGAACGTTTGAATTCTGGCACCACCCAACAATGGAGCTGGCTTTAAGAGAATAGTGAGCTTCCCGGAGCAGCTCAGGAAGGAAGCAGTGGCTCTGAGATGAGCATTACAGCTGCAGGTGCTTCTGCTCTGGATGGTGAACTAACCAGATCACTGGTTCCCAAACCTGAATGTTCATCTGAATCCTCAACAGAGCTTTTGTTTGTTTGTTGTTGTTTTTTTTTTTTTTACTGCTCACCACAAAACTGAGAAGGTACAGAAGATATCTGTATACTCCCCACCCTTACATACACACAGCCTCTGCTACCGTCAACAATTTGAAGCACATTGGTATATTTGTTACAATCATTGAACTTACATTAATTAATACATCACTGCTGGGAAGCCTGGGTGGCTCAGTTGTTGAGCATCTGCCTTTGGCTCAGGTCATGATCCCGGGTCCTGGGATTGGGTTCTTATCGGGCTCCCCGCAGGGAGCCTGCTTCTCCTTCTGAGTATGTCTCTGCCTCTCTCTGTATGTCTCAAATAAATAAATAAATAAATAAATAAATAAATAAATAAATAAAATCTTAAAAAAAAAAATACATCACTGTCACCAGAAGTCCATAGTTTAATACAATAGTTTACTCTCGGTATTGTACTTTCTATAGGTTTTGAAAAATGTATAATGACATGTATCCATCATAATTAGTGGAACTTTTTAAATGTTAGACCTCTTCCCCACCCCAAACCCAATAAATTAGTATCTTCTGGCATTGGAGTTTGGGAAATTGCATGTTTTAAAGTTCTTCAAGTGATGTTGACACAGATGGTTTTGGAAATCTGCATTCAATGATCTATAAGGTTCTTCCCAACCTTCAGATTTTATAATTCTCTTCTATAAAAATCACAGTAACTTTTTTTTAAAAGAAGTACCTGATTCTTGAAAACTGACTGGGGCTTAGAAGCAAATATATATATATATATATATACTCTATAGATTTGCTTTATATATATATATATAGAGAGAGAGAGAGAGCATATATATACACACACACACACATATAAAGAGACAGAAAGAGAGAAGATGTCAAGCACTATGTTAGAACCCTTTAATTTATACAAGAACTCCACAATGTAATTGTTAATATATATTCGCATTGAATAGGCAATAAAACCGAGAGGCCCAGACAGATTAAGTAATTTGCCCAAGGTCACAGAGCCATAAAAAGCAAAGCTGAGATTCAAATAGAGAGTTATTTGATTCACACTCCCTTATACTAATAGACTTTCAACAAACATTCAATTACTTGAAACTGGCAAATGAAAACACAGTTTCAGATTACTAATAATGGGGGTGAATCTTTTGTGTATGTTGGGGGTTTTTTAATAATATATTCAGCACTTGGGAGGGATATTTTATTATAGGATGACAGAGAACCAGATAATATTCCAGGAACTTCTAAGATTTTATGCACCACTTGAAGTTTTTTATATCAAGCCAGGAAATAACACAGCCAATAATACATTTGTTCCATAAATGTGAACTGTTGGACTAAGGATTCTGACATCTAAGAAAAACATGTGATAAATCATCCAAAATGAGAGAAAACGACTCACCCACATCTTTGCTCTTCATAATCAATTCCAAACCAGAGAGAGGGCCAATTCCACATTTTCATCATGGAACTCTAACCCCTTCCCTGAACCAAAGAAAAGAACAGTTTCTTAGAGCTGTACTTTGACCCCTCTGATGGGATGTAGAAACACTGTATAATGGTTATTATAAACATACTCCTTTGAGTCAAACCTAGATTCAAGTCTGGTTCTACTATTAACCAAATACATAATCTTAGAAAAGTTATCTAATGTATCTAGGTTAGTGTCTTATGTGTAAAATGGGGCTGATGGTATTCCCATATCTGACTCCCAGGGATACCATAAGGATTGGATAAGATGCTGTAATGTGAAGTACTTAACATTCATCCGATTCTTAATACTCAATAAGTATTCATACTATTACTTATTAATAGGAAAGTTAATTCCGATATCATCTCTGTATCCTCCATTGTCTAGCTAGAGTAGAAACCAATATTGGTGCATCCATGGTCCCAACTAAGGGGGAAGTAGTATGAGGGAGTGGCTATGAGTGGAGGAGGGGAGGGTGCTAACCTATCCTTGGGTCTATGAGCATTTGTTCTCAACCCTTAGTTATAAGAATCTTAAAATGCCTCCAGGTCCTGGAACATAAAGGTCGTTAGGAGGAATGGAAGCAAGATTAAGTACTGAAAATGATAAGTTAAAAACTGAGACAGAAGTGGGGCTATGTTAAAACAAAGATAATCCCTTTACCCACCACTAATGGATTAGAACAGGCTAGATGAGGTTGATCAAAAAATCAACAACAAACATTAACACACATATTTGATGGACCCTGAAGCTAAGCCCCAAAGGCCCTCATTGAGGACTATTGCTCTTTTTTCCCCTAAAACTGTTACCTTTTTTCTATCAAAACTCCCCTTCTACAAATTAAATCACCATCAACATCCATTAAGAAAATAGCACAACAAAAGGCCTCAGGTTTAAAGGAAATAAAACAGTGGCTAAAGACCTACTATAATTGCCAAAGACTGAGCCTGCCAGGTGAATAAGCAAACATGTTCTGAGAAAGCCTCTGTGTTGAAAGTAAGAAAGTTCCATATAACAGCACTAATTAATGGCTAGCAAATATGGAACCCCTTCCTTTGGTATTATATGGTATAAATGGACAATCAGCTAACTTAACACAGAAAGGATCCATTTCTGACTTATGGGGCCATACACAGCATAAGGCGATTTGTACAGTTAGTTTGACGGGGTAGAAGAAAATAACTCATTTAAATTCCTCTCACTTTTTAAAAAGGCTTCTTTTTTTAGACCATTAAAATTTAAGGCAAACTAAAACTATATTGTTTAAGGACTCATAATTAGGTAAACTACGGTGGGAAGCAAGAAGGCATGAACTCCTTGCTATTCTTGTCAGGTTACCTAACCTGCGGGAGAAAGATGAGGGTTAGATTAGGGAAACCATTCAGGAAGGTTCCAGCAACATTTTTTGGCTTTCATGATTTATACTGGTATTCTTTACACAAGTGTTTGTTTTATAATTCATTAAACTAAATTAATTTTATGCAGAAATATTAAAACATTTATCTTGATTGACAACGGATTCTTTGCTAATTAGCATAGTATGTCAAAATGGGTGGTATTGGTGAAACTAATGACTATTTTATTTGTATGATGCATGCTAGAAATGTTCTCCCATTGGTGCAATTAAAAGTATTCAAAGAATGTGGATTGCCCAGTGTTGTTAAAAATCTCTCCACACTTTCATGCACAAGGAACGTGAATATCTTGTCCCCTTTGGGTATGGAACCTAATTCCTAATACATCCCATATCCAGCCATTGATCTGACTGACTAGAAGACATTGAAGCATGACAATATGTACTCTGATGCCTGAAATAACAGACTATGGGGATTTTAAAGAGCCTAGAGATTAAGCTTGTGAATGGTTCTCTGCCTGCTTGTTAATGAATGTTTGCTGAATATATATTTGAATATATAGCAGAACTTAGTCTGAGACATGTAGCAAGGTTGTAGGAAAGAAGTTAATCATCACTATCTCAAATACCTTTTGCAGTTATTGTAATGTACCAGAAAGGAAAAATCCAAAAGTTTTGCATGATTTAATATAATTTAGGTTGGTGAATAACAAAGGCTTTTGTTTTTTACTGACCTCCTTCCGAAACTATTGATATTTTGTAAATTAAATGAGTATTATTTTGCAAACAGAAAAGGAATTAAAATACTTTGAAAAATAAGCAAATATAAGCAGGTGTTTCACTGAATATATCAAATATAGTCAATAAACACTATATGGAGCTGTTCAACATCATTAGTAATCAAGAAATGATCACATGAGATACCATCTTAAACTCACTGAATTGTTAACAACAACAAAAAAAGTCTGACCAAGCCAAGTGTTGGGGAGGATATGGATCCACCAAATCTTCTATGCATTAATGAACCCATCACCAAAAATTAGAGCTAAATTCTTGATAATAATTTTTCATCAAATGATATGGTTTCCCTCTCCCATGCCACTCTTTGCCTTTCTCTTCCTGAGGAAGCATTACCTTTAATCTCATGGTTTTCTTTCACTTGTTCTCTCTTTTCTTTTAATATAGCTTTATTGCATCATATCTAGTCCTAAATAAGGTATTATGCTGTATATGTAATCTTCTGGTACTTGTATGTAGCTTAATACCAAATTGCTAAGATTTATCCATATCATTGTGTATTGCTGTGGTGATTTCACGTTGCTTCAGGATAGTATTTCTATGTATAGGTATACCACAGTTTTTTCCATCCATTCAACTGTTGATGGGCTTTTGAGTTATTCCTACCTAGGTTTTGGCTTTGTGCTGCTTTAGACATTCTTGAGCACATCTCTTGGAGTACGGGCCCAGAGGTTTCTCTGGGTCTATACCTAGGAGTGAAAAAGAATATGTGAATGTTCAACTTCATGAGATAATGCCAAATTGTTTTCCAAAGTAATTGAACCAATTTAAACTTTCTCAGCAATGCACAGAAGATTTGGTGGATCCACACTCTCTCCAACACTTGGCTTGATCAGACTTCTTTGTTGTTAAGTAGGAGGTAGGTAGATAGATAGATGCGAGCCATACATAGGCTAATGATGAGAGTGTATCATGAAACATGCACTCAGGTTTTTCCAATTCTGTGCATTTGAAGACAAAACCAAGACAAAACAAGAAAAAGTTAAAAAAAATAAATCTGATATGCCTATACATAGTGTGCAATACTACTGTGTTGAAGTCTAGATCAAAAGTAATGCTTTATCACACTTCCTACATCAAAAACACCTGGTCAATATTTAGCTGAATTGAATTGATTTTCAATACAAGCCTGAATTTTAGTGGATTCTTGTAGGGCTTGCTTGGGTTTTTTTGCATTTTTCTGCTGTAGCTGTCATATGCCAAATACAAGTCTAATAGTTCTCTGCCTTTCTGCAGTTTTTAAAGTGAAGACAATATCAAAAGAATTAGAAGACAAGCCAGAGACTGGGAAAAAATATTTGCAAAAGACATATCTGCTAAAGGACTTATTGTCCAAAATAAACAAAGAATCCATAAAACTCAACAATGAGAAAACAACCCAATTAAAAAATGGACCGAAGACCTTAACAGACACCTTACCAGAGAAGATATGCAGATAGAAGATAAGCATATAAAAAGATACTCCACATCACATATCAACAGTGAAATACAAATTAAAACAATGAGATACCATTACACCCCTATTAGAATTGCCATCATCTGAAACACTGACAAAGACAAAACCAAATGCTGACAAGGATGTGGAGCAACAAGAACTCTGATACATTGCTGGTGTGGTAGCAAAATGGTATAGTGACTTTGATGGTTTCTTATAAAACTAAACATACTCTACTGTGAAATCTAGCAATTGTGTTCCTTGGTATTTAGGCAAAGGAGTTGAAAATTTACGTCCACACAAAAACCTATATGCAGATGTTCACAGAAGCTTTATTCATAATTATCAGAACTTGGAAATAATCGATATGTCCTTCAGTAGGTAAAGGGATAAATAAAATGATACATTCAGACAATGGCATATTATTTAGCACTAAAAAGAACTAAATTCTCAAGCCATGAAAAGACACATAGGAACCTTAAATGCATATTACAAAATGTCAATCTGAAAAGGCTACATATGGTATGACCCCTACTGTATGACATTCAATAAAAGGCAAAATTACAGGGTCAATAAAAAGATCAGTGGTTACCAGGGGAGGGAGATGAATAGAACTTTTAGAACTGTGAAAATACTCTAGATAATATTATAGCAATTGATATATGTCATTATATTTATATGCAAACTTACAGAAAGTACAACACACCAAGAGTGAACTCTAAGGTAAACTATGGACTTAGTGTTATTACCATGTGTCAATGCAGGTTGATCAGTTATAACAAATGTAACATTCTGGTGGAGCATGTTGGTAACAGGGAAGGCTGTGCATGTGCATGTGTGGGAGCAGCAGGTATATGGAAAAATCTCCATGCTTTCCTCTGAATTTTGTTGTAAATCTAAAGCTGCTTTAAAAAATAATGCTTTATATATGAATGTACATAAAATCTTGAAGGTAATGTTGATGTGTTATTATCACCAATTTCCTTAGCAGTAACACTATTAAATGTTAGATAATGCTTTCTATAAGTTTGCAATCTACTGAGAATACAGAACAACATATTTAATTCAAATTAAGTAGGACTAGTCAAAAACCACATACTGACTAAATAACAAATACAAACCTACTGACACATCCATCATCCTGAGAGATATCGGAATGCCATATGGTAGGATAGCTGGTGGATCCAGCTTTGTCATCCATGAATCAGGACCAACTATGCACCAGGCTCTGTTCTAGATTCTAGATAAAGCAGTAAATGGCGAGATACCTGCCTCTGTGAAGCTTAAATTTTTATATTGTACATACTGTCATGTTATGAGTAATGATGTGAAAAATGCAAGACATGGAAACAAGGGAAAAGCACAGTAATCTTGGAAGCCTCACCAAGAAACAGAATGAAATATGAAATTGAGTCATAGCTAGGGTGGGAAGCAAGTACCTTTCTTTTCCAGAGAAGAAAAGAGCAAGTACAGAGTCCTGGGGTGGAAGATTTTTTCAGGTATTGGAAGAAGAGTAAGGCCAATATAGGGTAGAGGGAAGACAGGTAGATGATGAGGTTGGGGTGGATACTTGGAGCACACTAGAAACCTTGATAAGAGTTTCACCTGCATAGAAAGGATGGGAGCTTAACTGGAGTGGGCTCAAAAAAAAAGGTTAGTAAATGAGTTGATGTGCCAATGTAGACAATTCTTTTGAGGAGTCTACTAAAAAATAAAAATAAAAAAAATAATAAGTCTCAGGAAAGAAAGAAAATATGTTGCATGCCAGAAACCTAGATGCATGACTTTGAAAGAAGTTTGTTTTACAGATTATTCTATGCAGATAACACCTTACTAGGAAAGGTGGATTGACAGAGACACCATCAGGAGCAGGAGTCCCTCAGGATCTGTCTTTGGCCTCCTGGTCCTTTTTTCTACTTCTATGCCCTTGGAAAACCTCTTAACCCCAATTTTTCTCCTTCCTCCTCTCCTCCGCTTTCCTTCTGTCCTCTCCCTCTCTTCAGCTGGGCCCTCTGATAATAGGATTGACTACAGATCTCCTCACTACCCACTCTTCTTCTGCAAACCACCACCCAGAAACTAACAAGCTATTCCAAGTCAGGAGTTGCTTGTCTCTCAGACCCCCTCAGCCTTTAATCAGTACCAGAAATGCCTTCAGGCAGAATTGTCCTTTTTCTCTGAAAGGGCTAAACCAGCCCGAGTTTGCAAAATTGGTTGACAACATGTTCTCTTCTTGTACTAGCCTGTTTTGAGAGCCTCCACAACCATAGGAAGATGGCTCCTGTCTGAAATCTGATTTCTGATAACAATGGGCAGGAATTCTGGGTCTGGACACCCAAGCTAAGGGTTACCTCTTCTCTCAGTTTCCTTTAATGGAAAATGTGGGAGATCCCGGTCATTTTATAAATGCCATACCTACCTCCCTTCCAAGCCCTACATGGGACCACACAGGTGAAGCAACATCAGAAAGCACTCATGGAAGACCCATGCCAGCACAGATTCCCAAGGAACTGAAAAATCAGACCTTGGTAGATGTGTTTTGTTCCTTCACCTAAATTGTTTTAGACTCACTGACATCTCTCTCAGGTTCAGAATCCTAAGACACTGCTCTGATGAGCACCTAGACATTCTGGTATTGACCAGCATCAAAGGTCTCAGAGAAAAACCTGTCCTTCAGAGATCACACAGGAAAAGGTGGCGGGGGGGGGGGGAGGCAGGCGAGGGGTAAGGCGAGTGGAGACAAAAAAGGCAAATGTGTAAGCACTGCAAAAAACCAGGGATCTTTCTAGCCAGAAGTGTCCTTTCTAATAGTGTGAAATAAGTCAAAGAGCCATCACATCAGATCAGTAGAACAAATGAGAAACCCAAACTGTGAATCAATAGGCATGGGTTTACCTCTGTTACACTTTAATTAAGTTTCAAAAGAAAAATTATACCCCAGTAGAGTCACATACCAACAGCGGCCAGCTGTCCTGCTCAATCAAAAGTCCCATAAATTCAGTGCATAGAATTAATTGCATAGAATTTCTGCTTAAGCTTTCTTGAAATAGAAATCTAAAGTTTTACAAATATCACACCACGTGGGATCAGGAAATTTGTCTTTTCAGCTCATTAAATGGTTACCATTTTAGCTAATTCAATCATAAGAGCACCAAGTGAAGCAGAACCCAGAGTTGTAAATTAGTTCCAAGCTCCATAAATCTTTTATATTGAGAAATAGGCTAGGACCTGAGTATTTTTCTCCAAAATGCTAAGACATTTTAAATACTTCAGAATCATTAGAAATTATTCAGTGTCTACGAAAAAAAAATTTAATTGAATCAGGTCTTTTTAATACACCCATTACATGTATAAATTCTCTCTAAATAAGCTCAAGGATTGTAGTACTCATATGCTGATATGAAAAAATAATCACTCAGGACCAAAAAGAACCTTACAAATGTTACAAAGGGGAGCTCTCCTCCTTTTAGAAAGCGTGGATGGAAACAGCTCCTGTTATAGACACTGGGCCGGTCAATGAGGAGACAGAGGCCAGAAGCTGGGAAGAGGAAATAGCAATGCTATCCACCAGTTCAAGGGCAGGAGAAGTGGATGGAGGGAGTCCCTGGCTTACCATTTTCAGGGGGAAATCCCCAACCTGTTATTCACTCTCTTACAGAATTGTCCTTTTCCAGCTAACATGTATTGGCTCCAAAGCAAACTTCCTCTTGAAGCTTCCTTGAGAATATGTTGAGGCACGTTGATACCTCAAAGCATTCCCATAATTTTCAAAAAATGAGAAGACCAAAGCTGCTAAGCCCAGCTAACAAGAACAACTACAAAATTAAATAGAAAATGTGTTTCAACAAGCTCAGGGGCAAAGGCCAGCAGGCTGGGGCTTCGCTGGGCTCTATGAAGATAAACACACACTCTAGAATACTAACCCACACCAGAAACATACATTCTGAAAATATCAGAGGTCATCAATCAACACAATCACAGACTAATCAATTAATACCATCCTCTCTGAGAAGACAAGGAAGAGGAATTATAGAGAGACAAAGATGCGAATCAGTGAAGATTTACCTTTTGATAAACCTCAAGCTTATACAAGGATATGAAAAAAAGACAATCTCTAGGAGGAAAATTAAGTATTTCTCTATATTAACTAAGCAGTTCATGAGAAAGCTGCTTCTCATTTCTAGTGATGTTGAAACACTTCTTCCAAGAAGTCTTCTTTCTGACTAATGGGAAAAGAGTGGTAGCAAATCACTTTAAAGTTCCTCCCTGGAGCAAAATTGTGAGCGTGGTAAGATACATGTTACAGATTTTGTGATGCCTGCTCTATTCTAAGCACTTTGTGTTACATAGGCCTATTGTGCACATCTCCATTCCTAGGGTCCTGCTAGGTTAAGAACACACCCCATACTCTGAATATTTTCTTACATTTTCCTTTCCATGTACATGTATTTCTCCTATGTTCAATTTCCCTAGCCCCTGTCCTCAACTGAAGTCATAGTGGATTAGTCATATAAACAAATTAGCTAGGCCATATGCTACAACGATGTGTTACAGATTAATGTCTCTAATCTTGTTTTGGTCAAAAGACATTCAGTTGGGCTAGGTGACCTTCAAATTCTCTCCCAATTCTAATATTGTAAAATTCTAAGTGACTCCAATCAAATAAAATCTTAAACCTTGGGCCACGCTAGTTAGTTGGCGAATTGAACTTCTGGGGCCTTTGAAATCAGACCATTTGCGTTAGTGTAAAACATATCACATCTGATAGTTGCCCTTTGATCAAAAAGTTGAATGGCAATTTGTAGAGGTTATTATTGCGTGTCTTATATATTGGTGAATTGAAGATGACCCAAATCCTTGGCTGTTCTTCTCATTAAGAAATTAGTCTCTTTTCCCTCTGACATGGAATCCAGGCTGGCCTTGTGACTGACTTTCTTTAATCAAGAGAATGTAGGGAAAGTGACCCTTTGCCAATTCTGGCCTAGGCCAGAAGAGATATGGAAGCTTCTGCTTTCACCCCCTTTGGAGCCCTAAATCACCATGATGAAAAAGTACATCTACTTTGCTGCAGACATTGTTTGGAGAGAGAGAGAGAGAAAGAGAGAGGAGCAGATTCCCAGTCAGCCTCCATCTGGTCCAGACATCTCAGCTGAGGTGCCAGACATATGAGTAAAGCAATTTTGGACTTCCAGTCCTAGATAACCTCCAGATAACTGAAGCTGCATAACCCCAGACAAGACCAGCAGAAGAACCACCCACTTGAGTCTAGTCCATAGACAGTTGCTATTATTTTAAGCCATTAAGTTTCAGAGTGCTTTGTTACACTGCAGTAGATAACTGAAACACAACCCTAAAGGCTGGCCTAATCTTTTCTTTAAGCAAAGAAGGAAGGATAACAAATAAAATAATTCTTTAAATGAAGTTCCTAAATATTATCATGGTTATTTCACCATCCAGCATATACTTAGTTCTTCCTGTATACAATGCATAGCCATAAATTCGTTCAACACTTTCTATGCTGTAAACACATCCTCAATATCTGCTGCCATTGCTGTCGAAAGAAACTATAAGCTCCTGTTGGCTAGAAACCAAGAACTCTAATAGGTCTTTTATAAAGACTTTTTAGCAATAATAATTTCAGCAGAGATCTTCGGCAATGATCAACACTATTTCCCATAAGTCTTGCTACTTTTCCACACTGACATGTCTAGAAATGGAACCTCAGACAGAAACTCCACTTTGAAAGCCTAATGTCATCTTTTTCATTTTAAAGGGCACTGAAACCATAAGCCCCTCTCATTGCACTCTTCCCAACAACAAAGTACATCACATTGTGACCACAGGCTTATTCCACAGGAGTGTTTTTTTTTTTATTGCTTGGTTATGAGAATGGTTATTCCTAAAGGGAAACTTTAAGTTCCTCTGCCTTGCATTCATGTATGACAAATCCCTGACACCTGTATGGAAGCTCCCAGGCCAGAAACTTGTGTTCTTGTCCTGCCACCATGCCTAGGAGTCAACCTGAAAGAATCTGTGGATAAAAGACATGACAATGTGCTTGGTTCAAATGCTCAGGTTGCAAACTTTCACCAGGATGTCAGCAGGATCCTCACCATCTTTCAAATGGCAATGAAAACTGAAAGGTTGATGAAATATTTTTTCAAAAAACTTTCAAAGGTAAATTTTCTTTAGAGTAAAGGATATTCAATTTTTATTCTATATACTTCTGAATTGTTGGGTTTTTTTTTTTTAGAATAAATAGAAAGGAGTGACATGATATATTCAAAGTGCTGAATGGGAAAAATCTGCAGCTACAAATACTCTATCCAATAAGGCTATCACTCAGAATAGAAGGAGGGATAAAGAGTTTCCCAGACAAACAAAAACTAAAGGAGTTTGTGATCACTGAACCAGCCTGCAAAATATATTAAAGGGGGGCTCTGAGTGCAAAGGAGGGACTAAAAGTGACAAAGACAAGGAAGGAACAGAGAAAGGCTCCAGAAACAATGACAAAACAAGTAATAAAATGACAATAAATACATAATCTATCAAGAATTCCTTTGACTGTAGATGGACTAAACACTCCAATCAAAAGTGTTTAATGGATAAAAAAAACAAGACTCATATAAATGCTGCCTACAGAAGACTAATTGTAGACCTACAGACACATGCAGGTTGGAGAAATGTTGCATGGAGAAACAGTTACCATGCAAGTGGATGTCAAAAGAAAGTTGTAGTAGCAATACTTAGATTAGACAGACTAGACTTTTCTGTACTTGTCTTTATCTTGCTTTGATATTAGGGTAGTACTGGCCTCATGGAATGGTTTTGACTGTGTTCTCTCTATTCCATGATTTGCAAGATTTTGATAAAGACCATCATTAATTTCTTTTTTAAATGTTTGGTAGAATTCATCAATATGTGAGATTTTTGATTCCTAATTCAACTTTCATTCTTGTTATTGATCTAAGAAGATTTCCTGTTTCTTGGATTCTAGATTCATGATTCCATTTTGGTAACTTGTATGTTTTTAGGGATTACCTGTTTTTCTCCATAAGTTATCTGATTTGTGAGGATATGATTGTTTATAGTGATCTGTTATCACACTACGTATTTCTGTGGTTACGTGTTGTATGGCTTTCTCTTCCATTTCTCATTTTGGTTTCTGAGGCTTCTCCTTCCCCTAAGTTTATATACTTTAGAGCATTGCCAATTTTATTTTTTGGAATAACTGGTCATAACTTTCAATGTTATGTTACTGTTTATTCTGGTCTCTACTTTATTTATTTCAGATTTTTCTTTGCTATTTCCTTCCTCTACTAAATTTCAGCTAAGTTTCTTCTTTTTCTAGTTCCTTGTGGTGTAATGTTAAGTTGTTTATTTGAACTTTTTTCTTAATACAAGTATTTATAGCATAAATTTCACTCTAACATCTGCTTTTACTGCATCCCACATGTTTTAAAATACTGAGTTTTCTTTTTCTTTCGTTTTGAGACACATTTTGATTTGTCACTTGATTTCTTATTTGGTCCACTACTTGTGCAATAATGTGCTGTTTAATATTTACATACTAAATATTTAATATTTACCAAAAAAATAAACAAACTCAAGATTCCAACCAGACCTGTCTGATGTCAAAGCCCATGTTCCTCTTATACTCATATGTGAGGCTAAGAGAATGCTGTACCTATAACAAATTTACAGTTAGCTATTTGTGAAGAAAATTTCCTTTTCTCTGCCATATTCTTGCCGTCCAGAGCCAGTGGCAGAAAGGCCATTGTAATCACTTCAATCCAGTCCTGCATGGGTCTCTTCTCAATTCCTAGTCCTTAGCCAAGCTTCCAATCCACCCCATCCCCCTCTGGGTTTTCTAATTATAGCTCTTAGAACACTCGCTAATTCAGACAATAATCACAACATCCTGTTGCGTTCAAACAAAATGTTTTTTTAAAAACAAGGATAATTACACTTCAGGGTGTTTTATAAATAATGAAAAGATAGTATCTCCTTAAATTCACACAATAGGTGCTCTTCCTTCTCAAAGAACTTTATAACTATTAACTAATTGGTGCTTTTAATATAATACTAAATGCCTTTTAACCTGTGGAAGCACAAGTGACTTAGGGTAAAGCAATTCTGACTCTTGCCTGACAGCACAGAGGGTTCTGACCCTCATTTTGGGAAGTTACAGCCTCCTGAACTTCCTGAACGATGAGGATAGAGCAGAAAGTAAAGTGAGAACAAGGGCTGGAAATTAATGGGAATATTCCCATCTATTAGCTATGCTGTTAGTTCATAAGGCACTTGTTTTGATAAGATGTTCCTTCAGCCATATAATTTGGTATTTTAAAAAGTGGCTTCCATCAATTATGATAATATGGTATATGATGTAAGGGAAAGCTGAAATCCCAGTGAATTATATTATACAATAATTGACCTCACATTGAATGAAAGGCTAAGCTAAGAGTAAACGCACATGAGGTTGCTACCAACTAGTCCTCTACAACCTAAGGAGATGGTTCAGATGATCAAATACTTCCCTGATCGTGTGCTAGCTTTTTAAAATAAAAAATATTTTATTTAAATAAAATATTTAAAATATTTTTAAACTATATAGTAGTTTATTGTTATTCTATTTTAAATTTTATGTTTATATATTTTTTCAAGTATAACTAACATACAGTGTCATATTAGTTTCAGATGTCCAATGTAATGATTCAACAATTCTATACATTACTCCGTGCTCATAATCCCCTTCACTTATTTCATCCATCCCTCCATTCACATTTCCTGTGGCACTACTAGTTCTCTATATTTAAGAGTCTGGGGTTTTTTTGTATATCTCTTGTATATCTCCTTTTTTTCTTGTTTTGTTTCTTAAATCCCACATACAAGGGAAATCATATGGTATTTGTCTCTCTCTGACTTATTTCACTTATGAATACATCCTCTAGATCCATCCATGCTGTTGCAAATGGCAAGATTTCATTCTTTTTTATGGTTGAGTGCTATTCCATTGTGTGTGTGTGTGTGTGTGTGTGTGTGTGTGTGTGTGTATACCATGTCTTTACCCATTCATCTATGGATGGATACTGGTTGTTTTATGGAACTACGGCCAATTTCATCTACCGTTTTATTTTAACTCATTGTAATAGCTAAGTAATATAATACTTCTCCATTAATTTCTCATATTATTTGAAGATTTTCCTTAAGGATTTCCAAATGACAATTATTTACCTGAAAACATGGTCTCCTAGGAGCAAAACTTTGAAACTAAATTTAGAGAAATACATGACACCCTTCTTGGTCCCTAGAGCTGAAAGATACACAACTATATTTCAAACTATTCTGTACAGAAATGTGACCATGTACAATATTCAAGAAAATAGCTCTCAGACCCAATAAGAAAAGAGAGACAAAATTCTTGACAGATGAGCTTTTAAAAAATCGCAACAACTTCAACCAACTTCCTTAAGGCTTATTTCAATGTCCTGAATAATAAAATAAATCCAAATTGACTTTTAGTATGAAACTTAGGTTCTCTTTTGGTTTAAGGAAGATGCTTGATGTTTTGGTAACTTTCCCTGTTGTTCTATTTTTTCCCTTAGGCAAGAGGAACTCATCTCTTATGAGAAATCCTTAAGACACTATTATAGAGTGAATATTTATGTCCCCAAAAATGCATATGCTGAATGCCTACCCTCAGTGTGACTGTATTTGGAGAAAGGGCTTTTATGGAAGTAAGATTAAATGAGATCATAAATGTAGGGCCTTGATCTGATAGCAATAGAGTCCTCATAAGCAGAAAGCCTAGAATTTAGCTCATTTTCTCTGTCATATGTGGACACAGTGAGAAGGTGGCCGCCTGCTTTCATAGGAACCAAATCAGCCAGCACCTCAATTTTGAACTTACCAGCTTCCAAAACTATGAAAAAATAAATTTCTGTTATTTAAGCCTCCAGTCTACAGTATTTTGTTTTGACAGCCCTAGCAGACTAACACAGATACTAAACTAAAAAGAAAATATTCTACAAGTTGGATGAGAACTATAGAACTGAAGAATATTTGCAACTTAAAATCTACAACAGAGATGCCTGGGTGGCTCAGCGGTTTAGCACCTGCCTTCAGCCCAGAGCATGATCCTGGAGTCCCGGGATCAAGTCCCACGTCAGGCTCCCTGCATGGAGTCTACTCCTCCCTCTGCCTGTGTCTCTGCCTCTCTCTCTCTCTGTGTATCTCTCATGAATAAATAAATAAAATCTTTAAAAAAATCTATAGCAGAACTTGCTTGTATAATTTTTTTCAGTTAGGCTTCCATGGAAGAAGAGTCCGGTGAAAGATCCTGCAGAACCATGACATGGCAAAAGGATGACTTGTTCTTTTAAATTGTCTTGCATGTTTAACTTATTTTATTTATTTTTTTAAGATTTTATTTATTTATTTTTTTTTTAAATTTTTATTTATTTATGATAGTCACAGAGAGAGAAAGAGAGAGAGGCAGAGACATAGGCAGAGGGAGAAGCAGGCTCCATGCACCGGGAGCCCGATGTGGGATTCGATCCCGGGTCTCCAGGATCGCGCCCTGGGCCAAAGGCAGGCGCCAAACCGCTGCGCCACCCAGGGATCTCCCTGTTTAACTTATTTTAATAAAATAATTTCCTGCAACAAGAATAAAATACCTAGGAAACTTAACCAAGGAGGTAAAAGACTTCAATAGCAAAAAATAAATAAAAAATAAAATTCAGTTAAAAATGAAGATATAAAGATGGCAAACAAGTGCATTAAAAGATGCTCAGTATCACAAATCATCAGGAAAAAGCAAATCAATACCACAATGATATATCACCTCACACCACTCAGAACGGCTACTTATCAAAAGGACAAGAAATAAAAAGTGTTATCAAGTATGTGAAGAAAACCCTTATGCAGTGATGGTGGGAATGTAAATAGGTGCAGCCTCTGTGGAAAAAGCATGGAGGGTCCTCAAAAAAATTAAAAACAGAACTGCAGTATGATCTAGCAATTCCACTTCTGGGTATTTCCTCATCAAAGAAAATGAAAACAATAACTCAAAAGGATAAATGCATCTTCATATTCATTGCAGCATTACTTACAATAGCCAAGATATGGAAGCAATCTAAGTGTCTACTGATGGATGATGGGATAAAGAAAATGTGGCATATATATATATATATATATATATCCCATTCAGCCATTAAAAGAATGAAATCTTGCCATTTACAACAAGAATGGACCTAAGGACATTATGATGCTAGTGAAATAAGTCAGAGAAAGACAAAATACTAGATGATCTCACTTATACGTGGAATCTTAAAAAAAAAAAAACTTGAACTCATAGATTTGGAGAATAAATTGGTGGTTGCCAGAGGCAGGGGGTGTTGGTAGGCAAAATGCATGAGGGCATCAAAAGGTACAAACTTCTAGCTATAAAATAAATAAGCCATGGGGATATAATATACAGCATGGTGACTACAGTTTAAATACTGTATGGTATATTTGAAAGTTGCTAAAAGAGCAATCTCAAAAGTTCTCACCTTAAAAAATTGTAACTATTTATGGTGACAGACTTTTTTTACATATTTTTTAATTGGAGTTCAATTTGCCAACATATAGCATGACACCCAGTGCTCATCCCATCAAGTGCCCCTCTCAGTGCCCGTCACCCAGTCACCCCCACCCCCCCGTCCACCTCCCTTTACACCACCCCTTGTTCATTTCCCCGAGTTAGGAGTCTTTCCTGTTCTGTCTCCCTTTCTGATATTTCCCACTAATTCTCCCTTCCCCTTTATTCCGTTTCACTATTTTTTACATTCCCCAAATGAATGAGACCTATAATGTTTGTCCTTCTCCGATTGACTTACTTCACTCAGCATAATACCCTCCAGTTCCAGCCACGTCGAAGCAAATGGTGGGTATTTGTCGTTTCTAATGGCTGAGTAATATTCCATTGTATACATAGACCACATCTTCTTTATCCATTCATCTTTCGAAGGACACCGAGGCTCCTTCCACAGTTTGGCTATTGTGGACATTGCTGCTAGAAACATCGAGGTGCAGGTGACCGGTGTTTCACTGCATCTGTATCTTTGGGGTAAATCCCCAGCAGTGCAATTGCTGGGTCGTAGGGCAGGTCTATTTTTAACTCTTTGAGGAACCTCCACACAGTTTTCCAGAGTGGCTGCACCAGTTCACATTCCCATATGGTGACAGATATTAATTAGACTTACTGTGGTGATCATTTCACAATACATACATATATCAAATCGTGTACATCTGAAATTAATATAATGTTACATGTCAGTTATACTTTGCTAAAAATAAATTAATTTTTCAAGTTAAAAAAATAATTTCCCACAGAACTATTAGTCTGGCTCATCTGTATGTTTACATTATTTAGCATTCATAGGTCGGTACCTAAAGCTACTATGGAGTCCCCAGTGCTCCACTCCACAGAAATCCTAATGTGTCAAAGACAGTTAGTGTTCATCGAATATTCCATGAACTCTCCTATATCTCCCAGTACATCTGGGGTCCTGTAACAAATTCTAGCCCAAGGACTCTGAATGAAAATGCATGTCACTTCCAAGTCAAAGCAGCTGAGAGTCAAATCATCTCCATTTTCCCTTCTCCACAACTATCACAGAAACCATATGTTCCAAATTCTCGAGCTACAATATGGAATAGGAAATAAGTAAGAAATAAGCATTTGGGATCCCTGGGTGGCTCAGTGGTTTGGCGCCTGCCTTCCGCCCAGGTTGTGATCCCGGAGACCCAGGATCGAATCCCACCTTGGGCTCCCTGAGTGGAGTCTACTTCTCCCTCTGTCTACGTCTCTGCCTCTCTCTCTCTCTCTCTCTCTCTCTCTCTCTCTTTCTGTGTGTGTGTGTGTCTCATGAATAAATAAATAAAATCTTTAAAAAAAATAAGCATTTATTTTGTAAGTCCCTGAAATTTCAATGTTTTATTTGTGTGGCAGCTAAGATTAATTACCTAATATACCCTGGAACTTTGATTCTGCAGATTTTGTGATTTCAATGCTACCTGACACTCGAACATAGACCTAAATCTACCTGTCAAGTTGCTACAGACCATCAGTAATTGAACACAGAGGTAATTGGGTTGATCAAGCATCAGCATCTCCATAGGAACCACTTATTAAATTCTTCTATGTTCCTTGGTCTGAGCTACATGATGTGAAGAGACAAGAAGAAAAAAGACACACTTTAAGCTCTCACAGTGCTCCCAGTATTGTTACCAGCAAGGTTTTAGACACCTGCCTCTCCTAACCAAGGGTATTACTAAGGTACTAGAGCTCCTTTGTTTAAGGAATTACATAATTATGCCACACTGAGATTTTATACATACCTAAAATGATGATCACATGAACCAAGGAAATAAAAAATGAGGATTTAATTGATGCCATGAGTTTCAACTGCAATTATAGCAATAAAATTCATAATTTGGTTTGTAGTAACTTTCTCTACCACATCCTTGCCAAAGTGCTTAGGGCTTCTAGGATAATTAAATATAATCAAAGAAAATAATGCTAATTAAAGCCATAAGCCAGAACTATGGTGATAGTTAGATTAATGGACATCTTAGCTTATGGCACATTCCCTTATCTGATTCCAAAAGACCAAGCAAGGAGCCTTCTTTTGTCATTCATCTTCTTTTTTACTAATGAAGAAACCGAAGGACATGGAGGCCGTTGGATGGAAACCACGGAAGGCTGACCAGGGAGACACCCACGTGGAACACGGAGTTTACCCGTGGGCCTGTGCTTCCTCACACCCCATGCTCTTTGTCTCTGCCCCCTCCACTGCCTTTCTCATACATCGCTTTCCAGTTCTCGGAAGATAAAAAGTTTATTTTTGTTGTTTTGGTTTTGCCTCTTTTGTTTCCGTGGTGTCAACCTGATGCCTTGGAGTGCCTAGAAAACCAGCAGAATTCCCTGGATCTCTTGTGACCCTCCTCCACTGGTTTCTTCCAGTATCTACTTTTGAAACGAAAAGAGAGAGAAAGAAAGAGAATTATTTACTTAATGGATTGTCCCCCTCTAAGGCCGAGTAGAATTCTAATTATAGAAGACTGATACAGCAACCTGTCGGGTTTATATTAGGTTTATATTAGGTCAACTTTCTCTACTGGAACCTCCCTTTGCTCAAAATAACTTCTTTAAGATTGTCAGTTGCTTCTTCTAGCTACCATAAAAAAGCACTTCAGTTGCTTCCTCTGAATGTCTCAGGACAGAAAAAAAAATCTGGTTAGAGAATGTTGTATTTAAAAAAAGAAAAAAATATTGAGTACTTGCTACCCTATGGGTCAAACCCAATTTTATCTGTTATTATATGAGTTTACTCAACTAATTAACTCACAAAAATTATGAAGTATAAATATAGGTGTGACATTTGTTCAATTATAGCAGAAAGTCATCAGCATGTGACATGAACACTAAAACAGTACAACTTTTATAAAGTCTTCCACTGAGAAGATTCAGTTCTTCAACCTTCTTTATGAAGTCCCAAAATACCATGAATTTTACATTGATTAAGGGTGTTTCTCCATTTGCATTATTCCAACATATGCTGGAAGGAATCAACATGCACTGTATTATGAAGGAAGCTTATTTTGCAGGGTGTCTTCCTCACATAATCAGAAAATAACTTATATTCATCCATTTTTCTAAAGTGAAGTACTTTGAGGTAGACTAAAAAGAACATGGAACTGAGAAGTGGAACATCTGTAGGCTGAGGCTGAACCTGGCTTTGTGTCTAAGTCAGCTGTGTCACTTGAGGAAGTCACTTTACCTCTGCTATGACCCACTTCCTCATCAATCAAATAAGGAGCTCATGTCCATATTGTCTGTTTTGACTAAAAAGGCTAACTTAAGATATGCTATATAGAATACATTCATTTAAAAATATTTTCCATTTCTTTCTACATCTCCATGTTTCCATCATTCACTAATCAGTGATCAGTCACCTACTGAATGATAGGCCCTGTGAGGTACTCCATGGATCTATAATGTTTTAGGGGTACAATATGTAAAACATTATCTTTGTCTTCTACAAGACCATAATTGGGTAGGGGGGAGCAGTCATGTTAACAAGTAACTCCAGTGCAGTTTAATGTTATAATAGCAGGAGCGTCCAAGTGTTATAGAACAAACAGGAGTTAGAGTGGCCAGGCAAGACTTCAGAGAAGATATGACATTTGATTAGTGCCTTGAAAAATGAATATTTCATATTATTCTATAAAATCTCTCTATGTAGCACTACTTTAATGGATATTTGGTCTACTTTCATGACACATTAAAAACCAGTGCTTCAGCCAATTTGACCATGGCCCTAAAAAAAAATTTCTTCTGACTACATAGCAGCAAACCTGTTGCTAAAACAAAAACCACATTTCATCTCTTTTGGTGTGATAATGGGTCCATAACATTACAATGGAACATGGAAGTGGCCTAAAGATATAAACAGAGTCAGCTGAAGCCATCCAAAGAGCCCACATTGCCTTTTATCATAAGAAAACATTTAACTCCATTTTTAGAAGTCTGTAGATGCCCTGTGACTTTATAACTTCCTCTAGCTCAGATACCCAGATTCCTGTATAAAGAATTCCAGCCAAAGAACTAAGCTTCAATTCTCTTTGGGGATACTCTCAACCTACAAGGACATATCTAACACATAGGTAACACGGTGGCTCAAGCATCTCCATTAGGCTGCATACTCCAACCAGCCTCTATGGTACACTCACAGCAACACATTCAAATCGAGCCAAGTAATCAGTTTCCTCCTATCAACAACTGCATGAGAGTAGTATTGGGGTGGAAAGATTCACATGTAGGTGTGGCACTATGCCAAAGTGAAGGGTGTAAAACCCTAAAAATATGTCCCCCATGGGACTCTGTAGGGGGAATCTTAAGTAGAATAAAAATTATCCTTTTTATATTAAAAACAATCCACAGAGGCACCTGGGTGACTCAGTTGGATGAGGTTATGACTCTTGGCTTTTGGTTCAGTGCATAATCTTGGGGTGGTGAAATAGAGCCCCATCCCGTGTCAGTGGAGCCTGCTCAGAATTCTCTCTCTCTCTCTCTCTCTCTCTCTCTCTCTCTCGCCCTCTGCCTCTTTCCCGCTCATGTGTGCACTTGTGTACATGCATGTACTCTCCCTGTCTCAATCAATCAATCAATCCTCAAGTCTGACAAGAGTTCATTAAAAGTGAAAATACTCATGCACTCTTCTCAGGGCTGTGGGAGATTATAATCTTTTGGGAAAAAATTTATTCACATGTATCAAGAACTAAGAATGCTCATACTCTTGGACAGAGCTTCTAGAATACAATATTTATGAAAATTCTTTATGCATGAAGATGCTCATCACAGGACTATTTATAGTAATAAAAAAAGAGTACAATTCAAAACTTCAACAAGACAATGATTTATTGAAATTATTATACAGCTATATATTAGTATACAATAGATTCATTAAGCAGAACTTAACAAAGGGTTTATAAACCCTTGAAAACAATTTAAAATATTAAGAAATAAACCAAAATATAAAACTGAGTAAACAGCTGGCTTTTAGATCACAACTCTGCTTTAAAAATGCACAGATACAAGAAATACACCAAAAAATTCCCAGCCTTGGTCTTTGAGTGAATAGTTGACTGATATATTATTTTACTTTTTCATATTATCCATGTTTTCTTAATAAGCTTAAGAAAATAAGTGCATTAAATGCAATAACTCAGAATGGTCCTATTTAGGTATGGTGTTAGATATTCACAGATCCACAGACAGACAGATAAATGACCAACATGAGCCAACACAAAATCTGAAAGAATGTCAGGGAACCATAAAGCTAATGGAGGCACAGTAATATAAAACAGGAAAGTCAGATTCCCAGAACCTATGAGCAATAAAAAGATAAATGCAGAGAAAAATTCCTATTAGAAATGCATCTGATTTCCCAAATAATCTGCAAGATGGATGAATTTAGAATGTCTCTGCTAATGAAGTTTAATTTGACCAAAGGACTAATGCAATTAATTCAACAAATCTTTACTTAGAACCTGTTGTATGCCAGGTACTTATCCATGTGTCTGGGAAACAAAAAGAAATATGACACAGTCCCTACCTTCAAGACACTTAACACCGTATGGTTCAGAACCATAGTTTTTATTATATTTGGATTTAATTAATGTAGGTACCTTCCTCAAAACTGCCTAAAGATAAGAAATTTTTACATACTTCATTTGGACCAGTAGGAAGGAAGATTAAATTCCAAAGAACTGACTGATGAAAGAGATTAAAATTTGGAGTTGGAAAATCAAGTTAAAAGTTCAATAATTCATGTTGAGATTCCACAGCTGCTAACACCAGAAGAGGCTGGAAGAAGAAGTCAACTAACCAGAAGTGAGTCAGTTGGCTGAGACCATTTGTGGAGTGCCCACAGCAGCCTCAAGCAGCATAAAAATACTGTGAAATGGTGCCCCCCCAAAATAGACCATTTGATCTCTTCCACAAAAAGCTTCCACACTGATTTGAGAAACAAAACACGCAAAAGTCAGAGAAAATTTCTGTAAATTTAATTTGTCGACATGTCCAATAGAAAAATGGGGACAGAGGTAAAGAAGGCACCACACAGGGACACCTGGATGGCTCAGTGGTTGAGCATCTGCCTTTGGCTCAGGTCATGATCCCAGGGCCCTTGGGATTGAGTCCCACGTTGGGCTCCCCACAGGGAGCCTACCTCTCCCTCTGCCTATGTTTCTGCCTCTCTGTCTCTCAAGAATAAATAAGTAAAATCTTAAAAAAAAAAAAAAAAAAGAGGACACCACACGGAACAGGACCATAATCTGGATGTGAGTCACAGAATGACGTATTTGAAGCTGCCTTCTGAAGGTCATGCGGGACAGTGACAAAGAGAAAAGAACGGTGCACTCAATGGAAGAACAAAAGAGTGACATGCCGAATAAGGCCTGGAGTTCAAGTATGGCTTGGCTCTAGCCCAATGATTCCCATCTCTAATTGCACCTGGAAACTTTTTAACACATCCACACCCAGAGCTCTAACGTCACATATCCAGATACTGTCCAGGCATTAGCATTTTTAAGAAAACGCCCCTTGTGGTTCTGGTGTTCAGCCAAAGTTGATTAGCCCTGAGTAAAGGGACCCTGTAATTCCATAAGGAAAGATGACTCAAAATGGGAAACAGATATTTGCAACTTAAAGAGAGCTTTAAGGGGCACTTGGGTGGCTCAGACGGTTAAGGGTCTGCCTTGGTTAAGGGTCTGCCTTCTGCTCAGGTCATGATCTCAGGTCCTGGGATTGAGCCCAGCTGGGCTCCCTGCTCAGTGAGGAGTCTGCTTCTCTCCTCTCCCTCTGCTCGTGCTCTCTCTCTCTCTCTCAAATAAATTTTAATAATCCTTTTTTTATAAAAAAAAAAAAGATCTTTAAATTCCATAATCAACTTGGCACATTAGACTATGAACTTCCTGGAAGCAGAGATCAAGTTTTTATTCATTTTTGCAGAAACATAATATTAAGTTAATATTTTTGAATGAACATTGAATAAAAGAATGAATCATTACAGTAGGCACTTCAGCCAATAGACAAGATGATAATAATGCTTAAGGGAGACTTCGTCAATATTATAATAGGGGGCACCTGGGTGGCTCAGTGGTTGAGCGTCTGCCTTTGGCTCAGGTCATGATCCTGGGGTCCAAAGGGAGCCTGCTTCTCCCTCTGTCTGTTTCTCTGCCTCTCTCTGTCTTCAATGAATGAATAAATAAAATATTTAAAAAGAAAATATTATAGCAGGAGGAGGGAGAGAGAGCAGCTGACATCCACTGAGTGCTCTCTATGTGCCAGGTGTTTTATTTTTTTTTTAATTTTTTTATTTATTTACGATAGTCACAGAGAGAGAGAGAGAGAGAGAGAGAGAGAGGCAGAGACACAGGCGGAGGGAGAAGCAGGCTCCATGCACCGGAAGCCCGACGTGGGATTCGATCCCGGGTCTCCAGGATCGCGCCCTGGGCCAAAGGCAGGCGCCAAACCGCTGCGCCACCCAGGGATCCCACGCCAGGTGTTTTATATGCAGTGTGTCAGTTCACACCCAGAACCAGTCTATTAAGGAGATACGATTTTCCCAAATTAGGGAACAGAAGCCCAAGGTGACTCAGTGTTGATGAGCAGCAAACCTGCAATCTGGCTTTGCAAAAATGACTTAGAAGTTCCTGGTAGATGCTTACGCATATACAAGCAGTATAGGAATAGTCTACAGTCTACAAACCGACATGCTCACATTTCTGAACAGAATTTCAGCTTTTGACCTACTCTAATGATGCAGGAATGGCATGTGATTTAATTAAGGTATTTACCTAACTACAAGATTAGAACCTCTTACCAGTAGTCACACAGGTGGGTCAACATCTGGTGTTTCTGGAAAATAATTTCTATTGCTCTGTCTCTTCTCACCTAAGATTTTATTAGGAATGTAATAGAAAAGAAAACATGCCCCAGTATACTTTGTTTTGAAATAGGAAACATAATTGCTTTATAATTTAGGGGAAATGGTTCACCATCCATTGTTTCTCTGTTCACATTTAAGGAAAATTGTTCCTTTCATCCTTTCCAAGCTTGTCTGGAAAGAAATGTCTCCATTCCATTTGATGCCATATGTTATCTATGTCAGTAGAAGAAATTAATAAACCGAAGAGGGTTTCCCACAGTTGTGACTGAGGGGCACCTGGGTGGCTGTCAGTTAAACATCTGCCTTCAGCTCAGGTTATGATCTCCCAGGATGGAGCTCTACAATGGGCTTCCTACTCACTGGGGAGTCTGCTTCTCCCTTTCCCTCTGCCCCTTCTCCCCACTTTTGTGCTCTTTCTGTCTCTAATAAATAAATAAAATCTTTTTTTAAAAAAAAGTTGTGGTTCATATCAAAAGGCTGCTTTGGAATGACTTTGTACTGGGAACTACAAGAGAACTAGCCACTCAAAACAATAAATTTGTTTAAAAAGTAATGTTGAGGACGTTTTTGGTAACCTCTCTCTGCTCAAGGGTAAGCAAAAGCCCTTCAATTACCAAAAGAAAAATTAAGCCTTCCCAAGAAGGAAAATGGGAAATCATCTTACTAGCATTCAGCATTATCAATATAAACTTAAACACATTAATTGCTCTGTGAATTTTTTGGGAAACCAGAAACTAGATCTTTTGAGAAGCTCTGTGTTTGGGTATAATCAAAGCTGATTAACCTGAACAACAATTTGCAATATATTGCCAACTGGAAACACAGCTGAATTTTTCTGCTGGCCTTAAAACACTTTAACTTTGTAGCCTCAAAAATCATAACCTTTACACATTTCCCATTCTACCTCCTTCTCATATTAATGAACTCATCACTTGAAAACCTTGAATTCCCTGTTAGAATTTTAGGCTTGAGCTTAGCAATATACTCTCTGAAATACTCATTCATTTATTAATGAAGTTTGCTCATATTTTTAAATATCAAGCTTTTAATGTCCCTCTTTCTGGTCTATTCCTCCTCCCTCAGATCCACGTACACTCTAAATCATAAACAATATCATTTATTTTTAATTGGTATCAAAGCTTCAATGCTCTAATTGGGAGCTTTCATTTGGCTCAGACTGTGCACTGGGGATACTCAACAAAGCTCTTGTGACAGTCTCTGAATTGCTCTGGAAGTAAGAAAATAGCATTATCTAGAAATTTCCATGAGCTATCTTTAGAACTCGCCTACTGCCCTCTTGCAAGGAAGCTTACTCTCTGGATCTCCTGAATTACCTGGAAGGATATTTTTGGAAGGTGGAAGGGTCTTTCTAATTTATTAGATGTAAGATTGGAACTTCTCTGTAGGCCAGGCTGCTCTGAAAGATAAAGGCCTTCCTTGGGCAGGGCTGTCTGTAGGAGACACAGAAATCTTCCTTGTTGGGGACACAGTCTGTCACCTGTATAAGTAGCTACAAATTCCATTTCTTCCCATAGTTACTCATTACATTTCTCATCACTGTGCACTCTGTGTCTTATTCTGCATTTCAAAGTGAAAAAAAAAGGGGGGGGAAGTGAACGATGATAAAATAGTCAAAGATTACATAATCAAAGGCAGAACTCAAACCATAAAACAAGTTGCTACAGTAAAACCACCAAACCCCAGCTGGATAAAAACACTACCAAGAGAGGTGAAATCTTCTGACTAAGTTTGGTTCATCGAAAGGAAAGTATTTTTGGAAGGGAGGCCAGGCCAGAAGGCATCTCACGTGAGGGAACTAGTGGTCACACACCCTTAATACCCAGAAGAGGCAGAGCAGAGCTCCTGCCATCAGGAGCCCATAATAGGCAAAGCTCTGCCTGGCATGAGAGGCCAACCTTCCTTTCCCAATCAGTTGTGCACACGCGGCCTTCTTCCTTTCCCTTTTTTCCTTCCTTAAATTACTACTTTGCAGAGACTGGGTCTTTAGTCATCTTCCTTTCCCTGCAATACACCACTTTGCAATAAATGCATGTCAAATTAAAAAATTCCAAATGGAAGCTGTGTTATTAATACAGGTCTTTTAATTATAAATGCACCAATGGGAAGATTTATATCTCAAATACTATATGTCAATTTTTTGAATATGAGTCTTTAAACTTGTTATTTTATGATCTGATAGTTAACTGTCATGCAGCCTTTCCTTCTTATTTTAACACCAAAAAAAGGAGAAAAAGAGAGGGGCAAGGGGGCATTTAGAAATTATGCAGCACACACAAAAAAATAATTTAGATACTTACCATGTTAATACATTTCATATTTCAAAACTCCAGTTATATTTTCTATTCCAGCACTGAATGACAGCAAAAGGCTTTCCTTTAACCAAACCAGATTGAGAAAAAAACTAAACATATTTCCGATAGAATCTTCAGTCAATAATCATGGCTACTGAATTTTTTCTAAATTCATTTCCCTACTCTCAAAACAGAAAGCAAAGGAGTTAGAGCTTTTAAGGTAAAAATATCATCCCTCAAGTTCTCTGTTCAATCTAGGTTAAGTAGAAGAAGGGGAAAATATTTCTACATACAAACTTCTTTCTTTTTTTAAAATTTTATTTATTTATTCGAGAGAGATGCAGAGATGTAGGCAGAAGGAGAAGCAGGCTCCCCGCAAGAAGCCAGATGTGGGACTTGATCCCGGACACGGAATCATGCCCTGAGCTGCAGGCAGATGCTCAACTGCTGAGCCATCCAGGCGTCCCTTTACATATAAACTTCTGTCCCCACTTCCTTTTGTATGTAAAAAGTTCTGTAAAAACAGTAGTGGTAATAATCTGGAATCCTGACTATTCACAGCTTTACACCCACTACCTCCACTCCACTTCTGCCATAGCATTATGCGATCAGTATTATTGTCGTCCCCACTTTACAGATAGACAAATTAAGGCTTAGAGAAGTAAAGTTAACTGGCTTAAAGTTTCTTTGGGTAACCTTTTTCTTTCTTATGAGAAAAAGGAGAAGGAGACCTTGTCTAAGCTCTTACATCATACGAATAAAAAAGAGAGGACTGGAACTCTTTAAAATTTTGAGGGAAATGAGGCTAAAAAAATAAATTCACATGGAAGCATGGGTGATAAGATCAGATTCCTTTCTCTTATCCCAGTAGGAAAGTATTGGCTCCTTTTCTCAAATGGAACAGAAAGAAATTTCCCATGTGATAGAGGGAGAACAAGTTTTCACTCACTAGTCATGTGGCTTTGGGCAAGATCCTCAGCCTTCTTAGGTCATGGCTTCCTTATCTCTGAAATGGAAATGAGAAAGACTTGACTCTTGTGGTAGTTTTAAGGGTTAAATGAGATGAGCTATGAAAAGCACCAAGTATGTAGTAGTCGCTCAAGAAAGAAATTTACACTAAATTCTCATTGCAAGACAAAGAGACCCAGGGTTCAGGAACTAGAGTTCAGAAGTCTGTAGCCTTGGAAAAAGTGTCTCTGTATTGAGAGGCTACTGGCTTCTGTCAGTATCAGAAGGGGATCATATCTGGAACCCACTTTTCCCCACCCCTACTTCACCCTCAGAAACACTGGCTTCCATCTGGCTCTTAGGACAAGTCACCTGATCCCAAGGAGGTCTCCCTTTCACTCTATTCACAGTTATAAGGACATATATGAAACACAGTTTATTATACAAAGCAAGGTATATCAAAAATTCAGTGTCTGAATAGCTCTGTATTCTGAGCTGGGGTTTAGACCTTCTCCCTTAAAACCTCCTCACCCCAACCCTTGCTAAGCCTGGGCTTATAACCACAAAGCGATAGGCAAACATGCTGAAGCCGTCTCCCCTTATCTAACTTTGTAAGGTAGAAAGGCACGAACAGAAAGGCATATGGAGAATGATTCGGTTTATGTCACTGCAAATTCCTTTATTGCTAAAGAGAGCCTCCATTAAGAGTTATGTAAATTAATTAAACTGAGAGGTTCCACGAAGCCACTCTCAACGAGGTTCACTAATTACCGATTATTATATATAGCTCAGTATCTAATGATTGCTATCTTCAGGCCTTGATTCTAATATTTCCTCTAAATAATATAGTTTAGTTCTGTACTAGAGCTCTTCCTCAATGATCAAATCCAGTGTCTTTGGGACACATGATTTAAAATAATTTTTCTATAAATATTTCCAGTTCTTTGATTCACAGTGCACAGAGGTGTTACAAGAATTTAAATAGGAAGAAATTTTTTTAATACATCAGCATAAATAAGATTAACAACCAGGAATGCCATGAAACCTCTCATTGAGTTTGTACAGTTTCTAACATCAACTCTACAAGGAAAGTAGTTAGGAAGGTCATTTATGATACAACCATACAGAGGGGGGGAATTGTAAAAGACTAATAGAGGAAAAAAAGCAAACATTTTTAAATGGTTATTTTTGTGTGGTGAAATATACATAATTGCTGGCTCTTTCTGTTTTTGTTATCCTCTATATTTTAAATACTATTTTAAAAATAGAGAAAAATTCCATATTTCATAAAAATCTAAGACACCATTTATTACTAAGACACCATCAGTCATTAATTTGCTTTTTTTGGGTCCGCTTTTACTACATAATTTACACACAAAAAATACCAATTTTGAACATACAATTCAATGAGCTTTGACAAATGGATTTAGTTGTGTGGCCACCACCAAAATCATGACAAAGAACATTGCCATTGTCTCATTGTTTCTCCCATCCCTTTGTAGAGAGTCTCTTGACACTCATCCCTGGTCCTGGACAACTACTGATCTGCTTTCTATCAATACAGTGACAGGGTTTTGCCTTTTCTAGAATTCCATGTAGTTGACACGATACCATAGGAAGATTTCTGCACCTAGTTTTTCCCTTTGAGATTCATCCATGATACTGTATGCATCCATAGTTTATTCATTTTTTATTGCTGAATACTATTTCATTATAGGGGTATACCACAATTTATTTATCTATTTACAATTTGTGGACATTTGGGTTGTTTCCAGTTAGGGGTATTATAAACATTTGCTTACAAGTCTTTGTGAGGATCTGTTTTGATTTCTCTTTAATATCCAGAAGTGGAACTGCTGGGACAAACACTAAGTATGTTTAAAGTAATGAGCTATTTTCCAAAGTAGCTGTATACTTTGCATTCCTCTCAGCAATGCATGAGAGTTCCAGTTGTGCAACACCCTTACCAACACCTGGTTTTGTCAGTCTTTACAATTTTAGCCATTCTGATAAGTATGTAGTGGTATAATGTTGTGGTTTTAATTTGCATTTGCTTATGACTGATCATGAGTGTAAGATGCCGTTGATATTTAATGATAACTAAGAAAGAAAAAAATGCTGTTGATTAAACACTCACACAGTGCTTTTTTACTACTTTTAAATTTTACTTTGTAGGCTCCTTTAAAAGTTCTCTGAGACTTCTTTAGGCATAGCCTTTTTATTATACAACCCTTATCTGTAAATAAAAAAGGGATATATAAGCAAAATTAATTGGTGAAAAAAAGCCCTAAAACTTCTTCAAATGTAGAGTTCTGTTCTTCTAAATCACCTTTTGGCTCAGAGTTACTGATGTTAATATTTTCCACACAACACTGACTTCTATGTCAACAGTGGTATTACTGAGATAGCCCCTTATTTTGGAAGTATGCACCATCATTGCTTCTGAGGTTTTCCTTCAAGCCACTAACATCATTCTGTAAATTTTAATGCTGATATTTGATCTTACGAGACTTAATTCCTTATCAGAAAAAATTCCTATTCCTGAAACGGTGAAGGATTTCAGCTATCCACTTACGTCACCAGCAATGACAGCCAAGATTGCAAATAGCCAGGCATTGACAACTGAGTTAGCTGCCCAAAAGCAGTTATTATAAAATATCATCAATTGTAAGATACACCCCAGTTTCAGAGATATAAGAATATGTAAACAGGTGCAGCTAGGAAATAGGAAATACAGTATAAAATAAGCATACTTTGTAAAAGTGGTCTTCCTTATCTTAGATCTGTGTATCTCAACACAGAAAATACACAGATAAAAGCTGGACGTCTACCATTCTTCAACTGCATCATACAATTTACCAATAAATTAGTTACCGTCTTAAAATATGTTCCAATGGCAGTAATTTCTCTAACATTGGACATAGCAACATTTTTCTAGCTATGTCTCCTGAGGTAAGGGAAATGAAAGCAAAATAAACTACTGGGACTACACCAAAATAAAAAGCTTCTATACAGTGAAGGAAACAAACAACAAAACTAAAAGACAAGCTACTAAGATATTTGCAAATGATATTCAATTAAGGACTAGTATCCAAAAATACATAAAGAACTTATATAGCTCAACACCAAAATAACCCAAATAATCCAATTAAAAATGGACAAAAGTGGAGCACCTGGGTGGCACCTGGTTAAGTATTTGACTCTTGACTTCTGCTCAGGTCATGATATCAGGGTTGTGAGATTCAACCCCACATGGCTCTATGCTGGGCGTGGAGTCTGCCTCAGATTATCTCTCTCTCTCTCCCTCTGCCTCTCCCTCTAAAAAAAAAAAAAAAAGAAAGAAAAAGAAAAGAAAAAAGGCAGAAGACATGAACAGACATTTCTCCAAAGAAGAGAAATAAATGGCCAAGAGACACATGAAAAGATGCCCAGTATCACTCATTATTAGGGAAATGCAAATCAAAACTATAATGAAATATCAACTCACACCTGTCAGAATAGCTACAATCAAAAACACAAGAAACAAGTGTTGGCAAGGACATGGAGGAAAAGAACTCTCATGCAATGTAACTAGGAAAGCAAAACAGGTCAGCCGCTGTGGAAAATGGTACAGTGGTTCCTCAAAAATTAATTTTTTATGATCAGTAATTGCACTACTGGGTATTTACCCAAAGAATACAAGAACCTTAATTTGAAGGGATATATGCACCCCTACATTTATTGCAGCATTATCTGCAAGAGCCAAACTATGGAATCAGCCCAAGTGTCCAATGATAGATGAATAGATAAAGAAGATGTGATATATATATATATAATGGAATATTATTCAGCCATAAAAATGAATGAAACCTTGCCATTTGCAACAACATGGATGGAGCTAGTGAGTATAATGATAAGTGAAATAGGTCAGTCAGAGAAAAACAAATACCATATTATTTCAACTCATATGTGGAATTTAAGAAACAAAACAAATGAGCAAAGGAAAAACAAAGAGAGAGAGAGAGAAACCAAGAAACAGACTCTTTTCTATTGAGCACAAACAGATGGTTACCAGAGATGAGGCAGGTAGGCAGATGGGGGAAACAGGTGAAGGGGTTTAAGAGTACATTTATCATAGTGAGTGCTGAGTAATGTATAGAATTGTTGAATCACTATACCTGAAACTAAAATAATGCTGTATATTAACTATGCTAGAATTAATATAAAAAACTTATTAGGGTTGCCTGAGTGGCTCAGTTAGTTATGCATCGGACTTCACTGTAGGTCATGATCTCAGGGTCCTGGGACTGGGTCCCATGCCAGTCTCCCTGCTCAGTGGGGAAGCCTGCTTCTCCCTCTATACTCAGTGGGGTGTCTGCTTATCCCTCTGCTTGTGCTGTCTCTCTCTATCAGGTAAATAAATAAAATCTTTAAAAAATTTTTTAAATAAATATATAATAAAGAAAAAAATATGATCCAATGGTTTGTAATTTAGTTTTCTCTCCCCAAGAAGACTACACGTCTCTCTCCCATAGGAACTTTACCCTTAATTCTTCTCATATTGTTTACAGCATTGCTTTTTACATTTTTTTTTTTTTTGCTTTTTACATTTTATGTAATGACTCATTAGACACCCATGATATCCTTTAAGAGGGTCATGACCAGCACTCTTTAAACAAAATAAAATAAAATAAAAAACATAAAAGTGCAATACATAGTAAAGGTAAGAATCACTTCATAATACTCTGGGGTTTTTTCAATTCTATTTATGTGTGTATTTCTTACAGTATGCTATAATCAAAAATGTTTGAAAAATGATACTATCATAGCATAAGACACATTCAGTAATATTGATTAATTGATTTTGGCAGACTGAAACCAATTATAACCTTTTTTAAGTGGTCCAAAATTTTGGCTTAATTCTTTAAAAGTTATTATCAGATTGGTATACTCTTTCTTTCAGTGAAGACAATATTAGAAAAAAACCTTATAATCTCTCCCTTTATATGGTAACAATACCACAACATATTTCTGTTGCGATACATCTAACATATTTCTGTTTCTAAAGGGGAAGGGTCTCAGCGGATCCCTGGGTGGCTCAGTGGTTTAGCGCCGCCTTCAGCCCAGGACGTGGTCCTGGAGACCCAGGATGGAGTCCCACGTCAGGCTCCCTGCATAGAGCCTGCTTCTCCCTCTGCCTGTGTCCCTGCCTCTCTCTCTCTCTCTCGCTCTCTGTCTCTCATGAATAAATAAATAAAATATTAAAAAATAATAAAATAAAATAAATAAATAAAGGGGAAGGGTCTCAATTCCTGACTTGCAAATGAGAAAATCAGAGTTTGGTCACTCTGGACTGGACCCAGACTTTTGAGTCCTGAAGAGGCAATTATTTCGCACCCTTTCACATTGAGATTCTTTAAAAAAAATATATCCAAACTTTATTTGAAGGATAATACTCTCTTCAACAAGATCCTCAATCAGCAAGTCTGGCCCTGAATCTGCAAACTTGAACCAATGACACAAACCCTGATCCATATTCCCTCAAAAGCAGTTTCAGGACTATTTGAGTTTCCCAAGCACACCCTTAAAGGGACCTCAACCTCTCATGCACATGACTTAATCAAAATATTTCGTCCAACAACGTTGGTCTTCTCTTTCAGAGAAGAGTTCTGGTACATATCTTTCCTTCCTTGTTACCTTCTGTTATTTTCCCAGGAATGTCCAGCTCCCAGGCAAACTGGCCTCCTCCAGAGCTGCCTGCTAACCTACCTCTCACTCCTTTTAATCTAGCTCTAGCTATAATAGGAAAATCTCTACCCAGGGATCAGGAGAGTTGAGTGCCTAGCCTGATCATGTCACACGACAAATAGCCCTCAGCATTTTATTTAAATTCATTGAGCTTCATTTTCTTCATCTGGAGACAAAAATGAGCTCTCACCTTTTATGTGATATAATGCTCTATTCTCCATGGTTCTTTATCTTTGATGAATAGTTTGTATATCTGCTCCAATAAATAGGTATTATAAAATATGGAAGTATGGACCTCACAACCATGTCCTCTTAGCCACAAAACTCTACTATAATCAATTTTCTTTGCTAAATCTAAGTGAGGTTTTATTTTAATAAATGAATCCTTGGACAAAATACAAATATTATAGGAAATTTATTCATTTCAAGTATTTGTTAAGCCCCTATGTACCTGTCCTCGTGATATCTGAGTGACTATTTATGTTAATTTGTAAACCTGAAAGCACTACACAAGATAATATGTTTGCTTCCACAAGTGAATACAATTTTCTAAAAAAATACTTCATTTTATTGTTAAAATATTTCTGTCAGACCTAGTATTTTGTAGGCCAATAAGAATAGAGTTGGAAAAAAAACCCTCAAAAGTCAACTAGAAAAGAGAAACATTTTATAAAGAGAACTGAATTTCTGTAAAATATATCTCACTCAACGATGTTCACAAAGATATTACAGCATTTCCTTTCAAATAAGGAAGTTCGGATAATCTATCAGATTAATATGAGAACAGAGACAAAAATAAGAATACATCAGTATTGTTTTGACTCAGTACTAGCCATCTTTCTCAACACTGTAAACTCCTTGAGGGTAGGAGATGCATATCTACTTCTCTCACAGCACCAACAATAGGACTTTATTACATATTAGCTTAAGGAATGAAATGTGCCGAGCACTCAACTCTAGGAAATTACATCCCACGGCCACCACCATTGTTAGTAGAGTGAATACACGACCCTGGTTTACCCAGGACGGGTTAAGTCTGTTGTGGGGTAATAGTGGTACGTCTGGCAAGATAAATGATATGCTTGCCCTAATCATAAGCCTCAATCACATGCATCCAGTTTTTTCAGTTGCTTTTACTGTAAGGAAGACTAGAACATTCTGGCTCAAGTTCTGATTTTATTCCATGAACAAGTAGAATAACTGTAGAGGTACCTGGGTGGCTCAGTCAGGTAAGCATCTGACTCTTGATTTCAGCTCAGGTCATGATCTCAGGGTTGTGAGATCGAGCCCCAATGTCGAATTCCATGGTGAACGTGGAACCTTCTTAAGATTCTCTTGCTCTCCCTCTCTCACTGCCCCACCCTGCTTGCATGCTCTCCCTCTAAAAAAAAGAAAGAAAGAAAGAAAGAAAGAAAGAAAGAAAGAAAGAAAGAAAGAGTAAGTATAGACCTAGAAAACTAGATTCCTGTTCCACTTACATTATGGTATGGAGAAGTTCAGTCCCTTAGGGGTAAAGTTTGTCTTTGGGAGGCTGAGCTAAACCACAAACACATCTTGCTCTATGAAGACAAGGCCTGGCTGAAAGGCAAAACGTCTCACATTCTGAGCACAGATAAAGATATGACTTGAAAAGAACCTTCCACCTCGGGGATCCTTGGGTGGCTCAGCAGTTTAGCCCCTGCCTGCAGTCCAGGGCATGATCCTGGAGACTGGAGATCGAGTCCCACATCGGGCTCCCTGCGTGGAGCCTGCTTCTCCCTCTGCCTGTGTCTCTGCCTCTCTCTCTCTCTCTCTCTCTGTGTCTCTCATGAATAAAAAAATAAAATCTTTTAAAAAAATAAATAATAAGTAAATAAATAAAAGAACCTTTCACCTCAATCCTGGTGATCCAACATTTCTATTAGGCGGATATGCCTTGCTGCCTGCTACATCCAGGATTTAGGAGGAAAACTGGATCACATCTGGTAATCTCTTCGAGTTCCATAAAAACGGATGCCAGATAAATTCCTGGCATTGTCAGAATGATGTGACACAGGCCAGACTGTAGGAGAATTTTTCACTAGTCGTAACTTCAGGGAAATTATCCTAACCTAGATTTCAGCTTTCATCA
Organism: Vulpes vulpes; assembly: GCF_048418805.1. Lineage (NCBI taxonomy): Eukaryota > Metazoa > Chordata > Mammalia > Carnivora > Canidae > Vulpes > Vulpes vulpes. The sequence goes on along the minus strand of NC_132783.1, from coordinate 127,379,579 downwards.
AACACGCATACTACTACTACTACTACTACTAATAATAATAATAATAGTAATAACGCAGTTGTATCTATCTGCCTCTTACCTACTGGCTCTCATACAACAACCTGTGAAAGCTGATGGGGAAGCAACAACTCTGGGAAGACCATGGCCCACCTTTACATCAGGGAAATGCCCACGTGAGTGGCTAAGCATTGAACACAGAGAAGAGCCTTGAAGAGAAAGAAAGGAAAGCCACAGCCTTCTGATTTCTAATCCTCCTCTGTCCTAGGCCTGACAGTGATGGAGGCAGTTCTGTGGCAGTCCCAACAACACACCAGATGCCTTGAGAAGAAGGTCCTAGAAAAGGAAGCACCATCTCCCTTCTTCCAGAGGTGAAGTTAACTCCTGCCCAGTCCTAGAAGTTCCAACTAGATAAAAGAGTTCTGGAAGTATCAGTCTAACCCAAGAGAAAGTCTGAAGCCAGGTGCCCCACCCAAGTATTCTTGAAGACAAGAAATTTATGAATCTGTGTCAAATTGACAGGTTTATGTCACCCTGGACATATATAAGACAGGACATATATCCCAAATGTAATTCTGGTAGCAGATCAACTTATCTCCCCTTTTTCCTCTTTTCCTTATTACTTCCTGGCTACCCCATTTTCTTACCCCAAAGTGATAAATCGTTTAACCACTTTGTAGTTTAGTTTCCTCATTGGCAAAACTGGTTGGGGCAGTTGCTAGTGGGGTAGGGACAACCCGAGTGTTAGAGAAACCCCATATTCTTTCATGAGGCAAAGGCATAGCTATCATCTCCCTTCCCCAATCGTGCTGGCAAAGGATGGGGACCGAAGAGAAAGGAACCCGAGGCACTGACATCAAAGGCAAGCCAATTCTGTTGCTACAACAAAGGATGGTTATAGTGTAATCAGAGCCATACAAGGTCCCATAATGCACTTCATTCACTCAGAATACTCATTTCAGTATCTTCCTACTTTCTTACTGTCTTCAACTTGGGGCTTGGAGTCCAACTGGCTTGCACTCTTGTTGCCCCCATCTGCCCTGCCTATAGAAAGGGGCACAGAACCAGAGGTTGGGAGCCTGGGATCCAGCACACTCCAGAGGACAAACAGTGGTGTGGCCCTGGCACAGGAATTTAACCTCCTAGACTGATTCTCTTCATGTGTGCAATCAAGGGTTTGGGCTCCATGACATTTAGGATCTCTTCCTACTCAGATATCATCAGTCTCCTAAAACTCCTTTTCTTCTGCGTCCCTTCTGATTTCTTATCCTTAACTTGGGAGCAAGTTGTCCTCGCGCTCCCAAGCATCTATATGTCTCATCATCTGGCGGAAGCAGAATAACCCAGAGATTAAAAAAGCACAGCTTTGGCACCAGAGAATCCAGAATTCAAGGCACAATCCTGCTACGCACTAGCTGTGTAACTTGGGTAAGTTATCTGTAAAATGATATTAAAAATAGTATCTACCTCATAGAGTTGTTGTAAGGATTTTTTTTAAGATTTTATTTATTTATTCATGAGAGATACAGAAAGAAAGAAGCCGAGACATAGGCAGAGGGAGAAGCAGGCCCCATGCAGGAAGCCCAATGTAGGACTCGATCCCAGGACTCAACGATCATGCCCTGAGCCGAAGGCAGATGCTCAGGCGTCCCTTGTTGTGAGGATTAAATGAGATACTGCATGCAACATGCTTAACACATAGACTTATTGTGGTGGGCATTTCACAGTATGTATAAATATTGAATCATTAGGTTCCACACCTGAAACTAATAGGTTATATGTCAGTTACATATATATATGCAATATGTGCTTGACACTTAGTCATTCAATTATTCAAGCACCTACAATGTAACAGGCACAGTCCTAGACCCTGGGGGTGCAACAGGAAACAAAACAGGTAAGGCCCCTGGCTATGTAGAGGCTATCATCTAGTGGCGGAGGAGGCTCTTGAACAAATCATTGCAAAAGTACAAGAGTGATATGTGTTATGAAAGAGCCATCTAGAGATAGGATACTGGGGACGGTAACAGGGAAGTTAATTTTGGTGGTGGCATGGCTTTTTTTAAAAAGTCTTCCTTAAGGAATTTCAATCTAAGTAAAATAGGGTCAAGGAAAGAGTAGGAACAAGATCCCAAACAAGGCTGTGGAAAGGCTGATTGGAAAACCCTAGAGCTAGAAGGATTGGCCATGACGAGGACCCTGAGGTCCTCGTGAGGCCATGAGGAGTGCAGGAGGAGCTTGAGAAGTCCACAGGGGTCCCATCATGCAGGCAGGTAGGGACAACGTGTTAGCTGTTGGCACGATTACTCTCCCCACAAATGCAACATATCCAAAATGGAACCTCTCTGCCAAAAGCATCTCTTCCCTCCTGCCTTCCCTATTTCTTGTCATGGCATTATATTGCTGACCCTCCTATCTTGAAGTCATCTTTGGCACTTTTCTTCCTTTCCGTTCATTTATCCACAAATTTTAAGTACCTACTATGCTCAAGATACGTAATCTAGCACTTTAACTTCTGAGACCTTCTACGTGGGCCCCTGCTGTTTGTAGACTGTGTGTATTCTGGATGAAACCCTGAGGGTCACTCCTCCTGTGATCTCCCAACAGCATACTCAAATTCAGTGACAGATACTTTTCTCGCTACTTAGGGGCCTCTCAGTTTCATAGGTCATTAACCCCAAGGTGGCCAGAAGCCTGGAATAAAGTGAATGCGTTGGAGAGACCCTCTTGTTGAGTAACTGTGGATTACTTATGCAAATGGTTCTGCTCTTTTGGTGGGAAAATTGCAATAGGCAATGAATGACCTACAAGTGAGTGTCGAGCTAATATCCCCATCCCCATCCTAATCATAAGAGATAAAAATCTAAGGAGCCCTTTGTATTGCATTAAATCTATGTTTGGAACTACAGAGACGTGGACTTAAGGCCATTTCCTAAAAACTTACATAGGCCTCAAAATGCACAGCTAGGTTGGTGAATGACCCCCCCCCCCCCCCATAACAAAGGCTCACAACTCCCCAGTTATAACCTTATACACAAGCATCTGAGGCCTTTCCAAAATACTCCTCACGTCCAAAATAAGACATCCTTTAGATTTAGGCCAAAGTGCTCATATCTAACATGTTATCAGCAGCTACAATGATAAGATTTGCCCTACTGATAATTCTCCAGTCACTGAACTTGTGGTTAGTATTTTAATGAATATATTTTCTTCTTGAAGTTCCTGTTCTTTCTCAAAGAGTAGTAAAAACTAAGGCTATTTCTGTGCCTACATTGTTGTTACACCTGCAGATAAATCCTCATTTGTGCATTTTTTTTTGGTAATTTCTTTCTCTTTCTGCCCCTCCCTCCCTCTTAATTGTTGGAAACTTAAAATGAAAATGAATCAGCAACAGTGAACGCTGCACTTAAGGAAATGTATGATCTGGTTTATAATTTATGCACTGACTCCCGAAGGAACTGAAGTATTTAACTTCTAATTTATGAAGAAAGTATGAGTAACAGCATCTCTCAATTTGATTCACCTTGCTCATTTTATCCAAATCTCATGTCTAGATTTAGTTCTTACTCAACATTCATTTCAGCAGCAGTTGAATCCCTAGGTGTGGAGGTGAAATAAAATATTTGTTTATCCAAAATGCCTTATTTCTAGTTTCCAGACAAACCATAGCTGAGTGTGTTTGATATTCTCAGAGAACCGTAGTGCTCTACCTAATGGTAAACAGCCTCAGACAAAGGACTGATTTCTCAGGGAACTGTGTGAGAGAGAAGGAAAGGCACAGGAAGGAAATTGCATCAGAGAAGCATTTTATAATTTGGTGAATTAGTAATCAACTAAATATTTTCAAAATGTTCTAGAAATCACTTGTTCGTGTCTTTCGTCTCAGCATACCTGGTCTACACTTCTCTTTCTGGCTTTAGATTTGGCATTGTCCTTCCCATCTAATACCATTTTCCACTTCCTCCCAACACAAGTGCCTGCACCCGCACCTTTGTAGCTGCGTGACTTGACCATCTAGGAGGTGTGTGCATATGGGGAAGATCACTAGGCTAGGAGATGGTAAGCCTGGATTTTATTCCTTTCTTGCTAATAAACCAGGTGACCTTAGCTATTTCACTTAACCTCTCTGAGCCTCAGTTTCTTCATTTACAAGACAAGAGGTCAGCATGATACTGTCTGATTATATCCCTTCTTAGAGCTTTCTCTAAGCCTACCTTATTCACTTATATATTCTTTTAATTCCACAGTACTTATCATTTGCTACAATATATATTTTACTCAATTTTTCAAAACTCCCTCCATTAGAATGCAAGCTCTGTGTGTGCAAGGATTTCTTCCCATTTTGTTCACTGCTGTATTTCCATCACTGAAAGAAGTCTAAAGCATCATAGCCATTAAATAAATATTTGTTGAATGAATCAATGTATTAAAGAATCATACACATTATTCTTCCTTAAATATGCTTTGCAGTCAAACTTCCTCCACCAGACTCTGCTGACAACGCCAAACCCAAATAGCTCCCTTCCATGAACTTCCAATGCAAGTACAGTTAGTTTTCAGACAGTTTAGCATTTAATAATTATCTGAAGGGGATCCCTGGGTGGCTCAGCGGTTTGGCGCCTGCCTTTGGCCCAGGGCGCGATCCTGGAGTCCCGGGATCGAATCCCGCGTCGAGCTCCCGGCATGGAGCCTGCTTCTCACTCCACCTGTGTCTCTGCCTCTCTCTCTATGTCTATCATAAATAAATAAATTAATGAAAAAAAATAATTATCTGAATATTTCAGATATATCAGCACTAACTTGTTTTAAGAGGATACATTTCTCAAGGCCAAGGGCTATCACTTAGACCTAGTCTGTCACATATTTGCTAGGTATTCGATGGACTGGATTTAGGAAACATATTTTCTTTGTATTCAGCAACAAACTTAGATTTCCGTCATCTGCACCGTTTATCTGCTAATCTCTGCGTCTGTTCTCTGGCCAGGACTTAGAAGGGTGATGAAACCACCCAAGAAACCACCCACACTTTGCCAAGTCTTTGCAAGCAGCAAGGGAAAAAAGCAGTCAAACATTTCCTTTGCCAATTACTGTCAGTGAAAGCATACAGTATCTACTGGTAATACAGAGAGTATGGGAGGGCAAGGGGAGTTTTTTGGGAGAATCAGAATAAAAATGACTGGAAGGATCTTTTAAATAGGAGAAAGAAGTAGAGAACTTGACCTCACACAGAATTTTAAAAATAAAGAAGCATCCTAGACGTTGTCTCTTTTCTTACCCTGCATTTGTCTGGGAAAAGTGAGGATCACAAAATGAAGTGACGTGCCTAAATGCACACACTTTAGTTAAAGAACAATGAAATACTGCTCATCAAACCCTTATCTGGTAAATTGAATTTTCTCATTAAAGTTGTACAAGACACCCATTTGATTTGTAGCAGTGATCAAAAAGCTTTCTAAAATGTAGCTACAAGGATTTAAAATATATTGAGATATATTACTTCTAAGTATAGCCTAGTTAAAGTAATTTAATCTGTCTTTGATATTTTAGGGACATAGTACTGAGCATCAATCATAATAATAGCATATGAAAGATGTGAAAATTATAGGAGATAGAACTCAATTGTGCTAGGCCCTGACAATCTGATTTGGATATATTTGGTTTTTGTTTTTTCTAAAATTTTATTTATTTATTTGAGAGAGAGCGCACATGCGCATGCACATGTGCACACAGGTGCATAAGACAGTTGAGGGGCAGAGGGAAGGAGTCAAGTAGACTCCCTGTCGAGCAGGGAACCCAACCCAGGACCCCAGGATCATGACCTGAGCCGAAGGCAGATGCTTAACTGACTGAGACACCCAGGCACCCTTGGGGATCTTCGATTTTTGTAATAAACTGTTTTCTTTAGATTTGTTTTTTTTATTCTAAAAGTCAAATGCTAAAAAAAAATAATAATTAATTAATTAATTAATGAGAAGCCCGAATTGGTTCATTTCTAGTCCTCATGTTATAATCACAAAACAAGAGGTTTGGTTGTTTTGTTTTGTTTTGTTTTGTTTTGTTTTGTTTTGAAATATAGGAATTAAACTACATTTTCTTTCAAAGATTTTATTTATTTACTCATGAGAGACACAGAGAGAGAGAGAGGCAGAGACATAGGCAGAGGGAGATGGAGAAGCAGGCTCCATGCAGGGAGCCTGATGTGGGACTCGATCCCAGGACTCCAGGACCATGCCCTGGGCCGAAGGCAGGTGCTAGACCGCTGAGCCACCCAGGTATCCCCCTTATACTACATTATTGGCAGAAACTCTGACTTATTGCAGAATCATCACAGACCACTGAATTTGGATGGGAATTTGGAGAACACCTTATCCTATCCCCTCATGCATGAGGGAACTGAGGTCCAAAGAAGTTAAGGGACAAGCCTGACTGAAACCACATAGCCAGGTAGTGTTAGGACCCTTCATGTCGGGCAGCCTCAGTGACCCAGCAGTTTAGCGCTGCCTTCAGCCGGGGGTGTGATCCTGGAGACCCAGGATCAAGTCCCACATTGGGCTCCCTGCATGGAGCCTGCTTCTCCCTCTGCCTGTGTCTCTGCCTCTCTGTGTCTGTCATGAATAAATAAATAAACTCTTAAAAAAAAAATAAGGACCCCTCATATCATCTTGATGGTTAACTTCAGGACTGTAACCAAAGGCATCCTAGTTGCTAGAGGAGGCAACCTCCCACAGGCTACCCATACCTCTCAGTTGCTATGAATTAAGACCCACGCACACAGCTTTCCTTGTGGTTCCACTGGGATTCTACTCGTCAGAGCTAAAGTTCCAATCAGTAGGCATTGACCCATGGGCCCTAAATAGGCTGCCAATGACTACTCTTGGTGTCCTACTATGTCCTTGATCCTTCCTGTTAAGTAACTCCCCACACTGAAGCCACACCTGTGGAGTTCTGAGAAAAGCTCATTCTGTGCTTTAATCAAATTTCTGAAGTGATTCCTTTGTAGAGAACTATGATCAATCTTGTCTGGATTTCCCTTTATCAGCTCATTTTCTGGGCATTCACTCCCTGGAAAAGATCCAAGGGAGCTGCTGTTTCTGAAGGATTGTGCCATTGTTGCTCAGCTAATAAACAGTCTCCAATGTGGCCTGGGAAGTATGTCTTAATTTCACAGGTTAAAACTTACTTTGCTAGTGAAATGGTTTTGTTTTGTTTGTTTAACTAACATCACAAGTGTAGGAGACTGATAAAAGTAGCTGGGTTGGGAATCAGGGGTCTACACCAATTTCAATGAACTAATAAAGACATCTTAAAAAGCAAACATTTGGAGCACTTACAATGCACCAAACCCTTCTAAGAGCTTTTCACTGACCAACTAAATCTTGAGGGAAAACCCTCAGAGGTAGGTATTAATATCATCCCATTGTATAGAAGGGAGACTCAGGCACAGATACAGTAGGAACTGGTCCGTTGTCACACAGCTAATAAGTGGCAAGGCCAGGATTGTAAACGCAGCAGTTTACATTTTTACCACTGTGCTATACCTACCACAGGTAATTTGAGAAAGAAATTTAAAACAACAGCCTTTTAACCTCCATTTTCTAAGCATTTCAAGGTAAAGCATTTGGGGGTCTGGGATCATTATTTGAACAGCTGACCCAATAGTTAAAATAAAGACTCAACCATGCCATCATCTGACATTTTTTTAAAAGGTTTTATTTATTTATTCATGACAGACAGAGAGAGAGGCAGAGACACAGGCAGAAGGAAAAGCAGGCTCTATGCAGGGATCCCGATGTGGGACTCGATCCCGGGACTTCAGGATCATGCCCTGAGCCAAAGGCAGACGCTCAATGCTGAGCCACCCAGGTGTCCCCGATATTTTTTATGATAGTTTCCATTTTCACAGTTTTACAAAATAATCAAATGTCTGAGAAATTTTCTTTACTCGACCTTGATAAATTAAATATTTCACTAGCTACCTACTGTGTGCCAGACTCTGCAGCAAAAACATAAATTAGTCATAGCCCTTCCCAAAATGCTCACTGTCTCATTAGTGGAGAAAATATTTGAACACAGAAAAAAAAAAAGCAACAACACAGGCAATGTGTGGTAGATGTTGAATTTGACGGCTGAGGGTAAGTGTAAAAAAATTTTTTCTAGAAATAATTTGAGTAGGGATACCTGGGTGGCTCCGCAGTTGAGCGTCTGCCTTCAGCTCAGGTCATGATCCCGAGTCTGAGGATCAAGTCCCACATCAGGCTCCCTGTGAGGAACCTGCTTCTTCTTCTATGTCTCTGCCTCTCTCTGTGTGTCTCTCATGAATAAAAAAATAAAATCTTAAAAAAAAAAAAAGGAAAGAAATTACTTGGGCATGGAGCATTTTAAACACCAAAGGAGTATAAAAACCTCTTGGGATAACTCAAAATTAGAAAATTGTGAAAAGTGTAATATTTTCTATTATAACTCTGGTGCTATTACTTTTCAAATCTTGGTATAATCAAACATTTTGCTAAATATATATTCTGATTAAAATACTTTGATTATGCTTGAAAAGGATTTTGGATTGGATACCAGGTAAATATTTCCTTTGTTACTTAATAACATATTCTATAAAAGCTTCAGTGTGTTTAATGTTTATACTTTCTTGCCAGGTCTGCTTTTCTTTAAAATATAATAAAGTAACATAAATCCCTTGACTCTAATAGCAGCAAGATTTCAAAATAAACCACACAAACACCAGAAATGCCAGTATTCTTAACAAGTTAATTTCCTTCCTCTATAAATGTACAACTTCTTGATTATTCTTCATGCATTAAGTGTGTAGCATAATTTTGTTAAATCTCAGATAGATATTCAGTTTTAATTTTATTTTGCACAATGAGTTGGTGATTATGTCTTATTCCTCAGTAAACTACGGGTACTTTGAGTCTGAATATTTATAGTCCTTTTCATTCCCAATTCATTCTCACTGAAATCCGTAAGAATAAAAACTCTAGGAAAACTTATCCTTGTTATATATTGAACTGTGTCCCCTCCCAAATTTGCATGTTAAAGCCTGAACCTCAGAGTGTGGCTGTATTTGGAGATCAGACCTACAAAGAGACAACTCAACTAAAAGGAGGCCGTTAAGGGATGCCCTAATCCAATCTGATTGGTGTCCTTTTAGGAGGAAATTACAACATACCAGGATGTGTGCACACAGAGAAAAGACCAGGTGGGGACACAGTGAGAAGGAAGCCATCTGCGAGCCAGGAAGAGGGCCCTCACCAGGAACTCAATCTGCCAGCACCTTTACCTTAGCCCTCCAGCCTCTAGAACCGGGAGAAAATAATCTCTGCTGTTTAAGCCCCAAACTCTGTGGTATTTTCTATGGCAGCCTATTACCAATGCATCTATTATCAATGCAATTTACATCAATTATGTTTTTAAGAACAATATCTGCATAAAAAGTTAAAAATGTAAGCTATCCCTATTTGCTATCTACCAAATCCTTTTCCAAAGAAATACTCGCTTTCGACAATTTGTGTGTAAAACTCCTGCTTTAAATGGAGCAACCTGGTTTTTTTTTAATTAATTTATTTATTTGAGTGAGAAAGAGAAAGAGTAGGGGTGGATGGGGGTAGGCAGAGGGAGTGAAAATCCCAAGCTGAACCCTCGCGGAGCAGGGAGCCTGACTCGGGGCTCGATCCCATGACCCTGAGATCACAACCTGAGCTGGAACCAAGAGTCAGATGCCTAAGCCACTGCACCACCCAGACACCCCGATGGAGCAAACTTTTTTAAAGACACATTTGCAATACTCTACAGCCTGCTCTATAGACTGCCCTAAGAAATGTCTCCCTCCCTCCCAGAAAAGATACTTCCTTCATTTCTACAGACTCAGTCGTCGCTTTATAACCTGGATGTCTGCCTGCCAGAGAAAAATATCAACCTTTACAGAAAGCCTTCCATAAAGTCCTAATAAAAGAATCCTAGAATTGCTTACACATTAGATGCGTACCTGTTAAGATTTATTTGTTCCTAACACAATATGTCAACCCTTGTCGTTGAAAATTAAACGATAACATACTTCCCCCTCTGCTCCACAAAGCAATAACCTGTTCCCTTGGTGGATGATCAGAGGCCAAAGGGTGGGGAATTTATCACAAAAGAGAAATTGGAGGATTGCCAAGAGTAACAAAGGGGCAGTGATATCTTTGCTCCTACTGTACAGCACCAGTTTAATTAAGGCAAAGCTAATAAACTTTACCCCTGATTTCCAACCACATAAGATCAAGTTCAGTCTTCTTAAAGCCAATTTGGCCAGCCAGATCCCAGAAAATATGTTGGAAGTAACAGACACCATGTCAATCACCTTTTTCATGCTCAAGGGTCACATAATCTGGGAATCAAATGACTTCTGTGTTATAATCTAGCTGGTTTCTCTAGTGATCTCTGATGATATTTTATAGTTATATAAATTTACATAGTACCAAGGACTAAAAGAAATCAAGACTCGTCTCAGGAAAAAGGTGCAAAGCCATTAGGAAAGGTACCGTATCTTTTAAAGAAGAAATATATTTTTTTAAAGATTTATTGATTCACTTGAGAGACAGAGAGAGAGTGTGTGTGTGCATGACTGCAAGCAGGAGGAGGGGCAGAGGGAGAGGGAGAAGAAGGAAGTAGACTTCCTGCTGAGTATGGAGCCCAACACGGGGCTCGACCCCACGACCCTGAGATCAGGACCTGAGCTAAAAGCAGGAGTTGGACACTTAACCAACTGAGCCACTCAGGTACCCCTATAAAGAAATAATGTATAGGTTATTTTTCATGAGAATTATCCGTGTGTGCATGTGTGAGTTTGAAGCCTCAGTTGTTCATTCTCATAATCAAGTGATAGCTCAGCTATTCAACACTTGCTGGAAATGACACTGAGGAAGTGGAAAGTAATATTAATAAACAGACAAGGAGCTGATGCAAATTTCATGGCTGCTACACTGTCCTTGCAGGTTCAAGCGTATATATATATGGGAAGGGTGACTCTGGCTTTACACATAAAGTGAAACCAGAGAATTCAAAGTCAGTGCTTAGATGATACAAACCTACGTGTAATGGTATCGGTGAAGAAGAGATTAATCGCCTGCTTTACATGGGGCATAGATGCACAGATCTATTAATTCAGACTGAAATAATCACTTTAGGTCATGGAATCTCTACCCTGAAAACATCTTAAAGGTATTCTATTTCAGTCCCCCCACCAAAAACTTCCTCCAACTCCCTCTGGCTAATCTCTTCAGGGAGAAGAACCTCACTGAGGAAATCTCTACGTGAGCAGCTCTGAGGACTAGAAATTTCTTTCTAGTCAAGCTGCACTCCTTTCCCATATAACTTTCACTAATGCATTCAGCATCTGGTCTACACCCTAGCCCTAGAGAAACTCATTGCCCCATTCCCCAGACAGCTACTGAACATTTGTGGAAGACCCTCACGTTACCACAAGGCTTCTCGTTACTGCGTATTTAACGTGATTTTCCCCTAAGAACAAACCAGATCACATCACCCCCTATTGGAAACGACTCTTCACTTGTGAGATAATCTCCAAACTCCCTTGCATGGCAAGCACATCCATGACTCAAACCCAAGAAGTCTGTTTCTTACTTATACTAAATCCAAAAATGGGTGTTCTTATCTGCAGGCCCTATGTTCCATGAGCTAACTCAAGAACCCAGCGTTGTCCGTCTTGGGGCTTTGTCATCTCCTCCAAGTGGCTTCTGAGGTTGCCACGAATATCTGCAGTGAGATGGAGACTAGCTTGTAGGAGATTTTTAAGGGCCAGACCAAGAATGGTGCAAACCACTTCCACACACAGACCATAATCGTGAGAACTCTATCACAAGGCCTCACGTAACTGCAAGAAAGCCTGGGAAATCTGCGTGCTCAGGAAGAGGAGGAAACAGCCTGGTGAGCTAGCTACTCTCTGGTGAGACCTTAACTTTCTCTTTTCTGCTTCACACTCAGCTGTGCTCTCTTAAGCTGCCAAATGCAAACCCAACCCAACTTCTCATTATTCCAAAGCCTGTCAGATCCTCACTGAGCTTTACGCAGACTACATGGAAGTTCCCTTATTTGTTTTGTAAACTCCGAGTTATATTTCAAGACCCACTTCAAATATTCCCACTCTTCTCCCTCTCATTCCTCGCACTACTAGCCTGATTTTCTGCCTCCTGTGTTCCCAAAAATGTCACATCCATGTGCACTGTTGATTTTAAATATCTATATACCTGTATACATAAAAACTTCATTGTACCAATCTCCTTTTTTTGTGTTGGCTTCTTTATCTTTACAACCCTTCAATTTTCCTTTTTTCCTCTCCATGGGCCTTGAGTGCTTCGTCCAGACGGTCTCGAGTATGAATCAGTGAGTCTAGAATAGGGTTCAGGAAGCTGTGGTTTTAATGTGTGCCCAGATTACTTGGAAGTGAGAAGCTGGTAGACTACATTTTGAGAAATACTGAGTTACAGAATAAAATCCCAAAGTCCCGGCATGCCGTATGTTCTATCAATAGCCAGTTACACCTATGTCCCTGTATATATGTTACAATTTCAGTCCAATGGTACTTCTGTACATGCTCTTCCCTGTATTTGGATTGTTCCTCTCTGTGTTGTCTTCCAAATGGATTTCTACTCATTCTTGAAAATGCTTCTTAAGTATCACCTATCTTGGAGCCTTCCCAGTCCCTCCCTGCCCACCACAGAATTAATATCTTCCTCCATATAACTTCTGTGTCTTGTAAATACTTGTATTTTTACAGATACCACACTGACATAGATACCACCAGCTTGGACTGAATGAGACAGAGATAACACAAAGTGAAAAGAGGACTTTATACCCCCAAATTTCTACAAACAGGAAGTTAGCTACAAGAGACTACTCAGCTGCAAACACATACCTTTTTTGGGGGAAAAAAATGGCTCAGAGCTTGAAAATAAGAGCAAAGAGCCATGCAGCATTACTTCCTAGCCTTGACTCCTTTTTTTTTTTTTTTTTCTAGCCTTGACTCCTAATTAAGAAATGTTAACCTGTGCCCACTTGGATTTCAGAATTGCCATGGACCGTGGACTGCTGTGCACATTCCATTTGTCCCCTTTCTGCCAGAAGTGTCTATTGTGGTTATGCTAGGCCCATCCCACTATTGTAGATTGGCTATGGGTGGAGTAGATAACTTGTCTCTTCAGTTCATTGGCCTTAAGATCAAGAGGAAGGGCTATTAAAGGAGATATACTTAAGGAACTACAGCCAAGATCTTGTCTCTCCACACTCAGACCTGATTTTGAAGCTAACATCCCAAGTTTCAGGCTCATAATTTAAATGAATATAATTCTCGGGGGATAATAGGAGAAGTTTAGTGTATTTTGCATGTGAAGACAACATGAATAGTTTATGGCCAGAGGAAGAAGTGTGGTTGTTTCGAAATATGCCCACACATCTCTGATACCCCTCCCTTCAAAAGATGAAGCCAATTTCCTCTTCCTTTAAGTGTGACCTATACTTGGTGACTTTCTTTGAATGAAGAGGATGTAGTATAAGTGACAGTATATGACAGCCAAAGTTCTCTTTATTTTTTGGATCATCCCTTTAAAAGAAGCCAGCTGCCATATCTGAGAACATTCCAACAGCCCTCTAGAGTCATCATGCGGCATGTAATGAGGCCTTCTGCCAACAGCCGTAATAACCCACAGAAAATAGGAAAATGAGTTAAATTTTTAATTCGTGGCTCACCGAAACTATGACATAAGAACTGCTTGTTGTTTTAAATAAATGTCTACATTTGTGCCTTCATTTGTTACACAGCAGTAGGTAACTTACACACTAATTACAAATCCACACTTGTATTTATTCGAGGCCAGGTGCTATGCTAGGCACTGAGGATACAATGATGAACAACACAGCCTGACATTTGTCTCTTAACACATTCTAGTGAGAAAAACAGATACCGACAAATACATGAATTTCTGTTTACAAATTGTGATAGGTACTCAAAGAAAAAGAATATATGATGAGGAGATACACTGAGGAGACACCATTTAGACTTGGAGGGTCTCTCTATGGATGTGGCATTGGAACACAGGAGGAAAAGAGGGGCAGGAGTTAGCCAGGCAAAAACTGTAGGAAGAGACTTCTGGACAAAGGGAACAGCCTGCATGAGGTCCTGGAGTTAAGAAAGGGTTTGTTTGGGTTAAGGATCATCTTGAGTACAGGGAGTAAGGGAGAGAGGAATAGAGCTGAGGTTGGAAAATGGAGCTCAGAAGCAGAGAGTGCAAGAGTTTATGAGCCGTGGTAAGGACTCTGCACCCAAGGAAAGCCACTGAAGAATTTTAGGTAGAAGGGGGGCATGATCCAATTTATTTTCTTTAAAAAGGCCATGCTGATAGTAATATGGAGAACTGACTAGAAGGGGGCAAGAATACAAGGGGAACCAGTTAGGAGCCCCCAGCTGCAGACCACGAAAGAGAAACAGGTGCATCAGCCCAGGGCAATAACAGAGCTAGAGAGAAGTAGGTGGACTCAAGCAATACTGAGGGATCAGAATCAATATGACTTTAATCCATCAAGTCCAGCAGAACAAGCAAAACCTCTAGGATCATTGAAAGCAAAAGCCAAACCCCATGCAATTTTTCTGAGTTATTACCTAATATCTCACTACTTAGTAAGCACTCTGCTTTTTCTTCTTTTTTAAAAGATTTTACTTACTCACTTCAGAGATAGAGTGAAAGAGAGCACGAGCAGGAGGTGGGGGGAGGAGTAGAGGGAGCAGGACAAGCTGACTCCACACTGAACACAGAGCCTTACGTGAGGCTCTATCCCAGGACCCGGAGATCATGCCTGGAGCTACAACCGAGAGTCAGCCGCCCCCAACTGAGCCAACTGAGCTCCAGCACTCGGCTTTTTCAAATAGGACTCTCCAAAAACAAATGAACCTTAGTGTTCTTCAATATCTAGAGAGGAAAAACAGAGGGACGATTTTCTAAACTCTTTTAACCAAAAATTTGAATTACCAACCCTTTTATAAAATGACCCACTTGCAAAGCTGCAGCACTGAAGAGGTAAACTTAAGTTAAATAGAATACATTTGGGAGGGAACAAGTCAGCTGTTTGTTTCCACTTTATTGCTATTTGTACAGTCAGGTAAATCCTTAGGTTACAGTGTTTCACCTGGCTACCACAATAATACAGATCATACACCCATAAGATTGCCAAGATAAATAAGTTAAGGGTGATCCTTGAAAAGCGAGATCCATTCTATCAGGTCAGTTCCAAAGATTTTGCAATCAAGGGGTGTGTTCTGAGCTAGATGCTTCCTGTTCCGGTTATACAAACTTCACCGCCCCTATGTTAAACACCATGTGTCTAGGTCCACAGTAGGAAAGCCTAGAAAGGACTGAGTAAAAAAAAAAAAAAAAAAAAAAAAAAAAAAAAAAAAAAAAAATTATTACATGTTTTTGTTTTTAAAGATTTTATTTACCTATTTGAGAGGGAGAGAGAGCAAGAGCAGAGGGAGGGACAGGGGGAGAGGGACAAGCAGACTCCACACTAAGCAGGGAACCCAACACAGGGCTCTATCCCAGGCCCCTGAGACCATGACCCAAGACAAAGTCAGACATTTAACCGACTAGGCCCCCCAGCTGCCCCTATTTTATTATGTGTTTTAAAAACTGAGATCATGCAATGTAGAAGGGTTGTCTTAGGTTAACTGCTGCAATTACCAACATTTGCAGAATATTTTTCTTCAAAAGAGACAGTTATCCTCTAGAGCAACATTACTAAAATGTACTTCAGGAGCCACTGTATGCATCAGCATCTCCCACATGCTCGTGAAAATGCAAATGCTGATTCAATGATTCTTAGGGGGGCCCCATGAATCTGTGTCTTAAATAAGCATGAAGATAATCCCTAATTTTATACACTATAACTTAAGTACCTGCATTATAGATACACTATTATGGCTTGCATAAAAACTTTTGAGTAATTGCAAAGTTACCTGGTTTGAGAGCCAAATGACATCAAGCCATTTCAAGACAGAGATGTTCCGTCAGAATTATAAATCCATTATTTTACTTTAAGAGGACAATTAGAGGGAATCCCTGGGTGGCTCAGCGGTTTGACGCCTGCCTTTGGCCCAGGGCACGATCCTGGAGTCCCTGCATGGAGCCTGCTTCTCCCTCTGCCTGTGTCTCTGCCTCTCTCTCTCTCTCCCCCTCTATGTCTGTCATAAATTTAAAAAAAAAAAAAAAAGGGGGGGGATCCCTGGGTGGCGCAGCGGTTTGGCGTCTGCCTTTGGCTCAGGGCATGATCCTGGAGACCCGGGATCGAGTCCCACATCGGGATCCCTGCATAGAGCCTGCTTTTCCTTCTGCCTGTGTCTCTGCCTCTCTCTCTCTCTCTCTCTCTGTGACTATCATAAATAATAAATAAAAATAAAAAAAATTAAAAAAAAAAGTAAGAGGACAGTTAGAGTGTTAAACACATATAAACCTTTCAAAATCTTCCCTCCTTCATAATTCAAAACCTTAGTGCTGGCTGTCATAACCAGATTGGTCAAAGCAAGGTCAATTTTCTTTCTTCAAAGGTTTTAGCACACAAATTGGTCTTTAGACTGGAAGTGAGCACAAGAACAGCTGGGTGCAGATGTGTTTCTTGATCTAGGTGATAGTTACAAAGTTGTGTTCTCTTTGTGAAAATTCAGCAAGCTAAATCATTGTAATATGTGCACATTTCTGTATACAGAGTATCCTTCGAAAAAATTTAATTGACAATTGAAAAAACACCACCTTATTAGGAGTTCTATAAAAACACGATAATTCTTGCCTTTCAAGTTATTAACCTTTAGTGTTGATAGCTGTTGAACTTTATTTTTTTTTTAAATTTTTAGTTATTTATGATAGTCACAGAGAGAGAGAGAGAGAGAGAGAGAGAGAGAGAGAGGCAGAGACAGAAGCAGGCTCCATGCACCGGGAGCCTGATGTGGGATTCGACCCCGGGTCTTCAGGATCACGCCCTGGGGCAAAGGCAGGGCCAAACTGCTGCGCCACCCAGGGATCCCAGCTGTTGAACTTTAATGGTCATTCTTATATACACTGCTTTTGGGGAATGTAAATAGATGCAAGCCTTTTGGAAGGCAGTTTGATAATCAATATTTGGCCAAAACTTTTAAAACAATCATATACCCACTGGCCTAGTAATTCCACTTCTCAGAATCTATCCCAAGGAAATAATCTTCAATATGGGAAAACTCAACTCCCAACATCCAAAATATAAACTAATATAAATAATCACAATAAGGGAACTATTAAGTAAATTGTAATACATCTAAATGGCAGTATTTACACACTGGTGGTAAAAGTATAAAGGAAAGCAAGGAAATGATAAAAATTCTTGATGCAAGAGGGGAAAAGCACAAACAGCTCCTAATATTCTATTTAAGTTTGATATACACACAGATATTCCCATTATCATTATTTAAACTATAGATATATTTTATATTTTAATATATTTACATATGCTGTTTTATAATATACAACTTTTGATATAATCTAGAACAATTAAGGTTCACCAAAAGTTTACTAACATGAAAAATGCTCATGCCACAGAGTTTTTAAAAGGATATAAAATTGATTATAAATTATAGTAGACAGGTTATGCAGAAGAAAATTGGAATCGAAAGAGACAGAAATCATCTCAACTACTATTTGACATTGTGCTGAAGGTCCCAGTAAATAATTTTTCTAGAAAAACTAAGGACGATAAATATATTTAAACTGATATTCTTTTCATTTGATATAATTGTGTACCTAGAACTTTCAAGAGAGTAATAGTTCAGTAATTTGACCAAGAATTGTCCTAGTGGCACCTGGATGGCTGGGTTAAGCCTCGGACTCTTGATTTCGCCCCAGGTCGTGATCTGAGTTGTGAGGCCTAGCTCCGCAATGGGCATGGAGCCTCTTAGGATTCTCTCTCTCCCTCTCCCTCTGCCCCTCTGGTTCCCTGTTCCCTGCTTGTGTTCTCTCTCTCTTAAAAAAAAAAATTCCGGGATCCCTGGGTGGCGCAGCAGTTTGGCGCCTGCCTTTGGCCCGGGGCGCGATCCTGGAGACCCGGGATCGAATCCCACATCAGGCTCCCGGTGCATGGAGCCTGCTTCTCCCTCCGCCTGTGTCTCTGCCTCTCTCTCTCTCTCTGTGACTATCATAAATAAAAAAAAAAAAAAAAAAAAAAAAAATTCCTAGACACCAGCTGTAGTAATAACAGCTAACAGTTTTTCAGGGCTACTTACCATGTACTGTACTAAGTGCTTCTTAATGTATTGACTATTTAATTCTGAGGGAGATTGTTACTACTATCCTGATTTTATTTTTTATCCTAATTTTATTTGTGTATTTATTTGTTTTAAAGATTTTATCTATTTATTTGTGAGAGAGAAATAATTTGGGAGAAGCAGGCTCCATGCAGGGAGCCCCACGCGGGACTCGATCCCAAGTCTCCAGGATCAAGCCCTGGGCCGAAGGCAGCACTAAACCGGTGAGCCACCGGGCTGCCCTTTATCCTGATTTTAAAGATTAAAAACACCCAAAGTAAGAGACAAAGAAACTTGGGTAAAGTCACACAGCTAGTAAGTGGCGGCGCCTGACAGAGTGTGTGTCCTTAACAATGGCATTATATTGCCCTAACAATAAGCCATCAGAAATGTAAGAGATCACAGAACCCCATTCATAAATCAAGAATCATTAAAAACACAAACAAAAAATCAAAACCCAACAAAACCAAAAAGCCCTAGGGATAAATCTAACAAAAGAAAGTCGTATTTCTGAAATTTTAAAACCAGTTCAGATTGTTAAACTAAATATTACATTATTTGTATGCTGATTCTCCAAAATAACCAAATAGACCAAAAAACAAACAAACAAACAAAAAAACCTGCAGGGGGGGCGGGGGAGGTGCAGTCTTAAAACCAAAGAAAGTAAGGCTAGCCCTCCAGGTAGTCTCCTCCACCGCCTGCCAGAGAATTCCCTGAAGCTAGAACTGCAAGGTGCTCCATTCACACAAAGAGCTCAAATCCAGGAACCAGACTCAGCTACTCTGAGGAAAGGGTGTAGAGAGACCTCAAACAATGGCACACCAGAAGGATGAAGTGTTCTGCTTCACTGCCACCCGGGAACCAAAGCAAGAAGAGTGTGACAGCCCAGTCAACATTCACTAAGGTGCGGTCAGTGCTCCATTTGGCCACTGTTTTCCTGCTAAAGACTGCTTCGGGATTACAATTCTCCAGCTATGCAAAAATAAGTTTTCCCCCAAATCCCAGGGGGCCTGAAGTGGCAGCAGATCAGGCTGCCACTGTAATGTTCCATTCACATCAATGTTGTTGAGCAGAAGTCAACCACAGATATTAGCTCTCTTTTTACAGATAAGGAAACTGAGGTCCCGAACAGGCTTCTCTTCCAAGTCACTAAATTATTTTAAACCAGAACCAGAGAGCCACGATCCCTCTTTGCCATGTTTCCTGATAATGAGCCTGAATATGTATCTTCAAGTTACAGCAACCTATTTATATTTCCCAATCTTTAGATATTCACCTACCACCGTCATGATTTTGTCATATCTATATATTATTTCTACTATGATTAACTGCATATTTTCTTTAAATCTACTCATCTTTCACACACATTAACTTGGCTTCAGTCTAAGCGAAAGTATCCATAAAATCATGAATGAAATGTGTTTTCCTAACACTTAAAAACAAATACGTATCTCCTGCAATTACAATGTTTGTCTCTGAACCACTCCTCCATATAATAAATTATCCTTTGCCATATTAGGAAAGATTCCCTGCATGAATTCCAAGTAATTCCAATCTGTATCATGTTAATAGGTATTACTTAATGAAAGAATGCATGATCAAATAAACCTGAGCGAAGTTAACTAAAACAAAGTTAAGCAGTTTGGAATTTTTTAAATTGCCAGACATCCCAGGCCCTTTTAAAAAACAACGTGCAATGAGACTTTCTAACAGAGGACTAGAGTACCGCATCCGCAAAACATATTTGTCCATGAAAGCCTTTCTTCTAGGCAGGATCGGTATTGAAAACAGGGGCACCTGGGTGGCTCAGTGGTTGAGCCTCTGCCTTTGGCTCAGGTCGTGATCCTGGGGTTTTGGGATCAAGTCCCACATGGGGCTCCCCACAGGGAGCCTGCTTCTCCTTCTGCCTATGTCTCTGCCTCTCTCTATGTTTCTCATGAATAAATAAATAAAAGTTAAAAAAAAAAAAGAAAACAGGTTCTAAGCTATACTAATTTTCAAAAAGTTAATTTTTCTTTTTGAGAACATACATTATACAAATAGATATTGTAAATAATAATTTACACTATTATTATTATTATTACACTATTATCCCTATTAGTATATTCAGAATACTTTTATAGTAATAAAAAAAATTAGTACGAAACAATATTTCCTCTTGTCATTCTCGAAGTGTTGGTCTCTCAGGGAAAGGTAATTCACCTTGGGGAATTGAAACACTTGGAATGATATTGGGCATTCTAAAAGAATATAAATAACTTCTAGCAAGTCATCTAAATCTCCTACATTATTAATAGTAGTTAATGACACACAAGCTTTTCATTCAGGTTTGTATTTGTTGCCTTCCAGACTTGTAGATGGAAGTTCAGAAGCAACATGTCCACAACATCAGATTTGATCTACGGGTGGGACTCTGACAAAATGTGTACCTGTTTTACCACCCAGTCATTTTCTTCTTCTTCTTCTTTTTTTTTTTTTCTTTCTCTCTCTCTTTGGTCCTTCCCCTCCTTCTAGCTCCTTTCATTTCTTCCACCCTCCCTCCTTCAAATGCTTTGATATAAAAACACTAAATGTTTGTCTTCTTCAGGGATTCTTATCTTAAGTGTTTATGTTACCATGGGGAAAATATCCTATAGTCACTGAGCTAATGCTTTTTAAAACATTTTTCTTTGAGTATAGCTGACAACATTACATTAGTTTCAGGTGTACAACATAGTGATTCAGCTCTTCTACACATCATGCTATGCTCACCGCCAGTGCAGCTACCATCTGTCACCATAACGTGCTATCACAATACCATTGATTGTATTCCCTCTGCTGTGCCTTTTATCCCAGTGACTTATTCATCCCATACTGGTAGCCTGTATCGCCCGTTTTGCCCATCCCTCTACCCCACTTCCCTCTGGCCACCATCAATTTGTTATCTTATGGGTCTGATTCTGCTTTTTGTTTCTTTTAAATGAATGCTTTAAAGTCAAAGTATATGACTATTTCTTTCTATTGCATTTTCAAATAAAATTAAGAACTCAAAGCAACGAAAATGCTAATACCCTTTCTTTAGCATTCTTTTTTAATGAAATTGAGTATTAACACAGAAGAAGGCTGATGTGTTAAGAAGTGTTCCTTCATCTAACCATACATCAATTCACAGACCATTTTGAGTATATTACTCTTAAATACTTATAATTTCCCAACGATCAAAGTTTCAATATATTCTTCCTCCATACCGTATGGAAGTTATCAAGTGAATTTTTTAAAAGATTTATTTATCGAGGGGATCCCTGGGTGGCTCAATGGTTTAATGCCTGCCTTCAGGCTCAGGACGTGCGTGATCCTGGAGTCCTGGGATCAAGTCCCACATCAGGGTCCTGAATGGGGCCTGCTTCTCCCTCTGCCTGTGTCTCTGCCTCTCTTTCTCTCTCTCTGTGTCTCTCATGAATAAATAAATAAATCTTTAAAAAAATAGATTTATTTATCGAGAGAGAGAGAGAGAGAGAGAGAGAGAGAGAGAGAGAAAGGGAGAGAGAGAGAGGAAATGAGAGTGCAAGCACAAACAGGGGGAGGGGCAGGGGGAGGGGGAGACAAGCTGACTCCCCGCTGAGTGGGGAGCCTATCCTTGACCCTGAAATTATGACCTGAGCCAAAATCAACAGCTGAACGCTTAACCAATCGACTCAGCCACCCAGGTGGCCCGCAAGTGAATTTTTATTCTATAGAATGTGTTTTGTTCTTTTGTTCAAAAATATTTATTAACTAGAAAGCTGTATTCTACTGAGGTTCCTTACCAAACACTGGAGGTCAGGAAAACATTTAGGAAAATGATTCAGCTCTTGGAAGTGTAACATTTAACACTAATGCACTCCAACGTAATCAGTCTGAAAAAGCTCGACCTGGAATTTAAGGCCGGTGCAAACTGAGACTAAAAATGGAGTTTTCTCCTGTCTCTAGTTCTAAAATTAATTGTGCACCACGCCACATTCATAATGAAGTAAATCGCATTTTACCCTTTTGATAGAGGAGATAAACAAGAGTCTGATTTGTATAAAGATAATTAAAAAATATGTATTCTACCTTAGAGTCCCCAAATAATAAACATTTAGGGAAATTTTCAGAAATAGTCCCCAAAGAGCTCTATTATTTTAACCAACTTCTATGCCAGAGGTTTTAAATGACTCAGTTTTCCAAATATTCATTTTTGTGTATGTTTAGACATCATAATATCTACTGAATAAAGTTATATTTCAATGATTGCAATTCATCTTTATTTCAATCATTTACTCCCTATTTGGCTCCCAAAATTCTATTTGAGGTACTGTAATACTTACCTGTCAGAACTGAAAACATTCAGATTAAAATGCCAGAGTCAGACTCCAGCACAATCTGTTCCTGCCCCTTCAATTTGTGTCCTGCTGCTCCCTGACTTGCAAATGTGGATATTTTGCATAAAACCATTTATTATACTATTAGATACATCCTAGACATTCTTGAAGCAACTAATAAGGGAATATGCTTTGCAAGACCCTCTATGCCATGGGAGATTTTTTTTGCTCGTTGGTTATTTAATGACCATGATCTCTCTCCTGCTATACTTATTTCACTTTCTCTTCTTTTTTTTATTATTTTTAAATTATTTTTAATTTTTTATTTATTTTTTTTCACATTCTCTTCATACAAACTTTGCCCGCAAAAGCAAAAAATCCTGATAATTGATCTTCATAGCCCTTTCATAATATAGGCAAAAAGGATTATATGCACATACCAACACAGGTGTACAAAATCGCCACCAATTATGGTCTCCTAAAACCAACTCTGTACACATCACATGCTAGATCAAGCAGGGCAAATAAATTTCATTTGTGCCATTGCTAGTAAACTGGTGGTGGACCCTTAAAGGAAAGAGTGATGCTATTGGTTAGCAATGTCTGTAATGAGTCTAGAAAGACAAAAAGAGACAGATGATGTATTTCTGTATTTCCCCCCACCCCCTTCCCTGAGTTTATGCTAATCTTTCTTGATTATTCCCATTCCCACACCACCTCCCTTAAAAGAGATGTCCAAATGAATGCAGATCTTCTTACTGACTTTATATCCTGATAGAGCTGCAGGTGCAATAATGCTAACTCCCTTCCAGGTTTACCATAAACTTATTTAAGATAAATAGAAAGGGCTTAGTATAATCTATGGCCTATAGTTCATACCTGATCAATGCTTTTTCATGACACCACTCTCCACTATAGGCTCAATCTAAGCAGGAAAGTTGATTTGGGCTCTGTCTGTGAACAGAACAAGCCAGAGTTTCATAAGGAAGTATTTGATCATTTAAATGTCATAGAAAGGGACGCCCGGGTGGCTCAGTGGTTGAGCGTCTGCCTTTGGCTCGGGTTGTGATCCCGTGATCCCGGGTCCAGGGATCGAGCCCCACATCGGTCTCCCTGAGAGGACCCTGCTTCTCCCTCTGCCTGAGTCTCTGCTTCTCTCTGTGTGTCTCTCAAGAATAAATAAATAAGATCTTAAAAATAAAAAAATAAATGTAGAAATTGTTATCGGTCTCCTTGCTAGTTGCAAGTCTGGCAGACTACTGCCCATAAAAACAGGAAATTAAAATAAGTGGCCATAAACTCAAATCAGAAAACACTGATTTTCTACTTCCTGTTTTTTGTACCTACTTTCTAGGGGCAGAGGGATGGGTGGTGGATGTTTAAGCTGAATATACCACTACCACCCAGAGAAATTTTACCTATATTCTTTATTATAATGTGTTGGTCTTTTTGTTCATTTTTTAAGGGATGGGCTGAGGCCTTTGGGAGTAGGCCCCTGCCCAGTGCCGGGGAAGGAGACTCTAATTCAGCGCTAGCGACTTGCACTCTCTGTTGCAGCAATTATGAGCTCTGTGACCTTGAAAAATCGGGGCACCAGGCTGGCTCGCTCAGTGGAGCATGCAACTTGATCTCGGGGCTGTGAGTTTGAGCCCCACATTGGGTGTAGAGATTACTTAAAAATAAAATCTTTAGGATGAAAAAAAAGAATCACTTAGCTTCTCTCCATCTCTGTATCCTAATTTATTTATTTATTTATTTATTATTATTATTTTTTTGTATCCTAATTTATAACAAAAGGCAAAAAAATTCACCAAGAACACTGCACATTGCCTGGTACATGGTAAGTGCATACTAAATGTTACTTATTGATATTGTTGATAGAGAAATGAAAGGGTAGGGAGAAAAAGAAAGAGGGGAGATCTGCTTGGCTTGGTTAATTTCAGAAGTTGTCTAGAATCCTGGTTGTCAAGATCCTAGGGTTTGTGGATTTAAGGTGGATTTAAGGATTTAAGAAATGGCTGCTATTGTCAGAAGGCGTGGTGGGGACCCACTGCAGCAGAGCAGGGAGGGGTTGTGTAAAGGAAAGCTCTCACAGTGAGCCTTCATTTGAATTATAGGAAAGCTTTTATCATTATTATGGATGGAAGGGGGAAATGAGATGTTAGCATTTGCCCAAAGCTTAAAATGCCACTACAATTAACACATTAGCTCAGGGATTATAGAGTTGATACTGGCTCTGCAAGGGAAATGATTACCTCAAATTTCTAAAAATAAACAAGAGCCCCACTAACCTGCACACAGCAGTGCAGGGGTTACTCAGGCAGAACTGATAAATTCCTGAAATAGGAATTTCTGATAAATACAGCTTTTCTAAAGCTACAGATCTTGGGCCTCTTTCTCTGAAAGTGGGGTTTGAGCAATTTTGTAAAGCAGCAGATGGAAACTTCTAACTCTCTTGCACAGATCTCATTTTAGAAAAACACAGGGAGGGGCACCTGGCTGGCTCAGTCGGAGCAAAATCTGACTGGTGACCTTGGGGTCGTGGTTCAAGCCCCACATTGGATATAGAGATCACTTAAATACATACAATTTTTTAAAAAAAGAAAAAAAAGAAAAACACAGGAAAAAAAGGCAATACAAAAACACATTTTGTCGAAGTCCTAAGAAAGCAAATTAACCCTTAAAAAATACCAAGGGAAAATCTTTGAAAAATACCAATTACTAATTTTTTAAAAATATATATTTTTTTAAATCTTTCCTCTGTTGAGACTTTCCTTTGGCAAAGACTAAAAGATTTGATTTGGGGTTAAAAGTTGAATGGTCTATCATCTAACCCAAAAAGAACGACTCTTAGACTTTCTCTGATAACCTAGGATTTATGGACACTTCATAAAATGGGCATTTCTAGCAGCACGCCTTCAAGGCCAGGTGACCGTACAGCATGTAAGAACCCAATGGAGTCGGTACAAAGGATCTCCAAAATTAGGGGAGCCCAGGTAAAAACCTTATCTAGCGTATATCCTCCTCCTCAAGAGGAAAATATATTTTATTTCTATTCTTTTGGGGGGATTTTTTTTAAGTGTTCGATTTGGGAAGCTAAAGATGAGATGCAAGCCAGGAAAAGGAAGGCAAAACTAAACAATGTAATATGATCAGAGATGAAGACAAATCATGAACACAGCAAGACAATTTCGAGAAGTATATTCTGTTCTTTCAGCTACTAAAATTTCAGGTCTTTTTAACAATTGACACTTTATACTAATTCGCAATTGAGAGAAAAAAAAAATCCATAGCTGATGTTCAGCCCTCACATTAGATAGCCTCAAAACGTACTTGCTTTTCTTCTATTAGATTCAATGAATGAATCTTTCTTCAAAAATTCCTTAGGTAAGTTTTATAGCTCTTCTTAACCTATAATCTATTATTTCATTGGAAAATAGACAAAATACCTTGGCATCAGAAAAATCATATTCAAAACTGCTTTTTTATATGAGCAATCAAATCTCATTTCTTTTTAGATCAAACACTGTAGCTATTAAAAAAAAAAAAAAGACTAAGTTTTCTTATAAAATTAGCCTTCCACCTAATTCATTTACTTTCAAGGAGAGGAAGTAACCTGCCTCAGACTTTCATATCTTCAAGATACAGCAGTTTCAACTCAGAACTTTGTTTTCGTTTTTTTTTTTTTTTTTTTAAGATTTTATTCATTTATCTGTCAGAAAGAACAAGAGAGCACAAGCAGAGGGAGCAGTAGGCAGAGAGAGGGAGAAGCAGGCTCCTCACTGAGCAGGGAGCAGGACATGAGGCTCAATCCCAGGACCCTGGGATCATAACCTGAGCCAAAGGCAGACAGACGCTTAACCAACTGAGCCATCCAGGTGCCCCTTTAGTGTGCTTTGTGATCAACACCCACTAAGCTGGAGGTCAAGGAGCAGGCCAGGCCAGAGGTTAATTTTTGGTTTAAATTTCAAAAAATGGCAATCCTACATTTCTCACTCTGCTCCCCAGTTAAGAGCTTTGAACTTCTGTCGCAGGGATTCACTAAGCATCATACACACTCGAGTGATGGATTCTCTCAAGTCGTAGGTTCCATCTTTCAAATGGCCTAGACTGATGCCTCAGAGAGATAGATGCGTGTGAGAAGAAACTGAAATATAATCAGAATGTCCATCTTCTGGAGCATGTGGGTGGCTCAGCCCATTAAGCGTCTGCCTTTGGCTCAGGTCATGATCCTAGAGTCCTGGAATGGAACTTCATGTTGGGCTCCCTGCTCAGCAGAGAGCCTTCTTCTCCCTCTCCTTCTGCCTGCCACTACCCCTGCTTGGGCTCACTCTCCCTCTTTGTCAAATAAATAATTTTTTTAAAATGTCCATCTTCCTATAGAAGAGACTTCTGAACTAGTAAGGCTTTCCCTCTCCACCTAGACCTTCAAAAATGGGCAACATTAAGTGAACAATCCTCTTTCTTTGCCCACTGGCCCTATACACAATGGAAATGCACTGGAAATACTTGGGAGAAAAAAAGAAGTGAAAAATAAAAAGGGTAGAAAGCCATCAGTTTGAGGAGTAAAACCGCTGGAGAAGGAAGCAACTTGAAGGAGTCAGTTGGTGGCAAACTGCCTCCACAGCAGTTAATTTATCACCCCATAAAGATGTTGGGGAGTTAATCACAGTACTGACATACATACAAACTCCAGGCACTGGACTCAGCTTAAAATTCATCATCAGAAAATGATAATAATTGGGGACCACACATTTGAAATGTACCACTAAAAAGAGAAGGCAGTCACTAGAAGGCCATAACCACAACTGTGGACCTTCCCTCATGCCCTAGGTCAGGTTGATGCCACACACGTCATCCACTGAACCAACTGGGTGAACACATGGAAGGCAAATGTGTCCAAGGGCGCTGTATTTCTGCACCAGATAGATGCCTTTTTCACTGTTTTCAGTATCCATCTGGCCTGTCATAAAAGAAAGCAAACACAATTTGCACAGGTCTGCTACATGAATGTTAGTGCTTTAGGAATGCTCTAAGGTCTGGCCAGGTTAGGCTTAGTAAGGGATCCAGGTCAGATCTGATTCATGCTGCTGCCTTCTTCCCAGGAATTACTATCTCTTTCTTATCCATTCCTTTGATCCATGGAAGATTCAGCGTAGTCAAAGGGAATGTAGTGGGTAGGCTCCCAGCAGCCTTTGCTTTTAAACAGGTTCCCTCCTTGGGGACTTGACTCAAAATAGTCATCAAATAATTAGGTAAAAGAGAGCAATCAACTTGATCAGTCAGGCAGTTCTTGGGCTAGTTCAAAACTCAAAGAGGATTTAACATTGAACCCAGGTCTTCCAGTACGAGAAGGAGGGATTGATGTGAAAACTGCAAGGAAGGATATAAAACAATGTTTAGAATAAAAATCTCTTCCTTGAAATATACAAACAATGACAAGAATTGTCTATGCGTTCATGAAAATTCTTTATTTCCTTTTGCAATGTAGATTGCTGGCAGAGTGTGAGGGAAACTACAATGTCCCAGTTTTTCAAATTAAGGAAACAAAATCGTTGTTTCCTAACCTTCACATTCTAGTTCTGAAGGCTAAACTTTAGCTTTAAGAATCATATACCAAAAGATGGTACAGGTAAACCTCATTAATTTTTTTTTCATTTGGTCTCCTGATTTCTCATTTTATTTTAATCTTCCTAGAGCTTCTGTGGAAAGACAATTTAAAGGACCAGTAAAAAAAAAAAAACAAAAAAGGGATCCCTGGGTGGCACAGCGGTTTGGCGCCTGCCTTTGGCCCAAGGCGCGATCTTGGAGACCCGGGATCGAATCCCACGTCGGGCTCCCGGTGCATGGAACCTGCTTCTCCCTCTGCCTGTGTCTCTGCCTCTCTCTCTCTCTCTCTCTGTGACTATCATAAATAAAAATTTAAAAAAAAAAAAAGTTCTATTGATAATAAGCCCAGCTTACCAATAACATGCTAAAACCTGTCACTAATATTTCAGCAGTGTGTCTCACTTGTTATATTTAATATGTTCTTCATCCTCAAAAAAATTAACACGTACCCCAATCCTGTTTTCCATTTGAGGAACTTCAAATGAAAAGTAATTTTAAAAAATTTATTAGCATAAAATGAGTATAAGTGGAACTTCCCACCTCCCCTTCATATATTTACTGACAACCACCTGACAGGGTGATAGTGATGTAATGTGGTTAGGGAAAAATAGGGGCAGAACGTGCAGTTTCATTTTTCTAGTGTTGACTTGTACTCACTGACACAACCCTAGAGGTCACTACTCAAAGAAAAGTATAGACGACAGAAGTGGTTATTAGTTACCCTGACTGAGAGGAGGCCAGGAAACCGACCAATTGCCAGCAATTATTTGTATAGACTCCTTCCAAATCACCAGTATTCATGGGGAAACAGTTTAAACAATAGAATAATGCCATATTAACATATCCTTATGGCATCTCTAAGAGTGAGTGCAGGGATTTCATGTCCCGTAATGAGCTGAAGTCTGGAATGCCCTCTCGGTTCTCCTGTTGCTCATCTGTTACCGCGCCATGCACAGTAACAGGAGGGCCGGATCAATTCTTAGGAAGTTTGTTTATTCAAGAAATGACATTTAAGGAACCCATACCTGCTCATCACATCAAAGAATCTAGTTATCTGTTTAATCTATGAGGAGATACAATAGGTCAAGATGCATGTATGGGCACTTGGAAAGAAATTTTTCTAGGAATTTAAAAGGCCCACACGATCTCTTAATGCTTAAAAAAAGGGAAAAAAAAAAAAAAAACCACGACGAAGCCGTTAGAATCACACCACGGAGTTTTGCAATCCTTTCTTTTGTGTTTTCGGTCCTGATTTTGGGAACCAGCGTACGAAGAAGGGAATAGGAGGGTGCAAACACGCCCACCACCAAACAAATCACCCGCTGCAAGAAGAAAGGGCAGCGCACCGCGGCCGTGCAGGGGTTCATCGCCGAGGCAAGGACCGCGGAGTCCTCCCCTCGAGGGACCTGCGAGTCCCCGTCGCGCCCCCGGTCAGCCGGCGCGGCGAAGCCTTGGTGGGGCGAGTGTCCACCGGGAGCGCCCCGGGGCCAGGGCTCGGAGCTCGGCCCGCCCGCCCGGAGGAGGAGGAGGAGGGTCCGGCGCCCGCGCGGCACCTGCGGGTCACCCGTCCCCGCTGCCGCAGGGCTCCGCCGCCAGCGCCCGGGGATGCCCGCGGAGCCAAGGCCGCACCCTGGGCGCCGCCGGCCGGCCGACCGCCTGCTTCCCCGCGACACCCGCGTCCCCCGCGGCCGCCCCCCCCTCCCGCGCGCCGCCCTCGCGCCCGGGCACGCGCCCCCCGCCCCGCCCCGCCCTGCCCTGCGCCCCCGCGGCCGCGCGCACACACCTCGACCGCTCCGAGGCGGCCCCCCCTTCCCAGCACCCAGAGGTGCAGATCCACGTGCAGCAGGTGCGAGACACAGCCCACTCGGAGCGGGAGGCAGTGGGGGAGACGTGCCGGGTTCGGAGTCCGCCCCCCTGGACGCCCAGGGCTCCCCGGGCGCACCGGGCCCACCTGCCGGGGCGCGCGCCCACGTCTCCGGGACCCCGGCCCCGAGCAGGCGGGGCAGGCCGCGGGGACCCGGCCCGCGCGCGCTGCCCGGAGCCCCGCCCCCAGCCGGCGCGCAGGCCCCGCCCCCTGCCCGGCCAGCCAATGGGCGCCCGGGCCGCGCGCTGGGCGTCCCCGCCTCGGTCGGAGAAACTTGGAGCAGCAGAAAAGTTTGTACAGAGGCTGGAAGGGCGAGAGCAGAGCTGGGCAGCCGCGGCCGGGAGGAGGAAGATGAGCGCCACCAGGTCAGAGCCTCAGGCCGAGGGGACCTCGAGCCGCCCCCGGGGCGTCGGAAGCAGCCTCCGCGGCAGCCGCCAGCCGCGATAGCTGCCCGGGGCCGAGGAGGGGGCGGCCAGAAGCCGGGAAGGCTCCGTGCCACCTGCGCGCGCGGCCCCACACCTGGGCGCCGCCGCCCGGGGACCCGACCTGCGGGCTCGGGCCCGCCTCTGAGGGTACGGGGGACAGGAGGAGGAGGAGGAGGAAGGCCGGAGGACGAAAGCCAGGATCGGGCCGCACTGACCCATCTCGCTGCCCTTCTGGTTCTCCCAGGTGTGTGCAAGCTCGCCGTTGTGAGCCCGGTTCCGGAAGCCTGGCAGCCCCCGAGCCCCGGCTGTGACACGGCAGAGGCGTGCCCGGCCCCGCGCCGAGCCCGGTGGAGGCGTGTCGTGGGCGTCTGAGTCTGGACCCTGGGGGCCTCCGGGCCGCCCCCGCCGCGGCCGCCGCAGGTGAGAGGAGGGCTCGGGGCCCCGGGGCCCGGCCGGGGCGGGCGGTGCGCTCCCGGGAGGAGCGAGCGCGCCCTGCACCGCGTCCGCACCTCGCCCTGGGCCAGGGTTTCCGTGCCGGGCAGCGTGTCGGGGTGACGGCGAGCCACTCCCTGAGCCCTTGAGACGGGTCCTGGTGGTCTTGGCGGGGGAGGAGGAGAGCGGCGGCATCAACCGCCGATCCTAAGGGCGGTGGCGTGGCGCTTCTGGAAGGACGTGTCCGGAGCCTGGGGATTTCGGTGGCCACAAGCCACGACCCAGGATCCGGCTGTTCCTCTTTTTTTTTTTTTTTTTTTTTTTTTTCTTTCTCATCACATCGTGTTTCTGGGGCGCGGGTCTGACCCCTTGCAAGTGGCCATCTCCGCTCACCGGTCTTTGCCTCTCCCGTCCCCCCACCCCCCAGACCCAGCCTCGAACTCCATCCATCCAGGGCCGCGCGTGCCCAGGGCCACCGCCATGTCCACTCCCGGGGCCAATGCGTCCGCCTCCTCCACCCCCGACCGTCCGAACAGCCCGGTGACCATCCCGGCGGTGATGTTCATCTTCGGGGTAGTGGGCAACCTGGTGGCCATCGTGGTGCTGTGCAAGTCGCGCAAGGAGCAGAAGGAGACGACCTTCTACACGCTGGTGTGCGGGCTGGCGGTCACCGACCTGCTGGGCACGCTGCTGGTGAGTCCGGTGACCATCGCCACGTACATGAAGGGCCAGTGGCCGGGAGGCGAGGCGCTCTGCGAGTACAGCACCTTCATCCTGCTCTTCTTCAGCCTGTCCGGCCTCAGCATCATCTGCGCCATGAGCATCGAGCGCTACCTGGCCATCAACCACGCCTACTTCTACAGCCACTACGTGGACAAGCGGCTGGCGGGCCTCACGCTCGTCGCGGTCTACGCGTCCAACGTGCTCTTCTGCGCGCTGCCCAACATGGGCCTGGGCAGCTCGCGGCTGCAGTACCCGGACACCTGGTGCTTCATTGACTGGACCACCAACGTGACGGCGCACGCCGCCTTCTCCTACATGTACGCGGGCTTCAGCTCCTTCCTCATTCTGGCCACCGTGCTGTGCAACGTGCTCGTGTGCGGCGCGCTGCTCCGCATGCACCGCCAGTTCATGCGCCGCACGTCGCTGGGCACGGAGCAGCACCCCGCGGCGGGCGCCCTCGCCGTGCCCCCGGCGCTCTGCCGCAGCCACCCGGCCGCCGCCTCCCCCGCGCTGCCGCGCCTCAGCGACTTTCGCCGCCGCCGGAGTTTCCGCGGGATAGCGGGCGCCGAGATCCAGATGGTCATCCTGCTCATCGCCACCTCCCTGGTGGTGCTCATCTGCTCCATCCCGCTCGTGGTGAGTGGCCGGGCGTGGGGCCCGTGCGCGCCCTGTTCCCCGCATCCACCGCCCTCCACCGCCCTCCGGGTCGGGGTCGGGGTCGGGGTCGGGGTGGGATGGATCCCGACGCCCAGAGCAGGCCCAGCCTCCGCTAACGCCGCATCCCTAATGAGATGCAGCAGGTGCTTTTCTCCTGGGCCCCTGAGTTTCTTTCTCCGAAAGCCTGGTTTCCTTTCTCTGGCGGGACAGCCCCTACCCCACCCCCCGCTGCCTGACTCTGGCCTTGAGCCTTCCGGGAACACCTGCCACTCTGTCAGATGTGGAGGGGAACCGCTGCAGCGTGACTGAGCCCCATCCTCCACCGAGAACCACAGATACCGGAAACTTTCCCGGGGAGGGGGGTGGGGGTAGTGATCTCTCTTTGTTATACGCCATTCCTTAGGGCAGTGGGGTTTGGGTGCTTTGATTTATGTATGGGTTTTTGGGGGGGGTTGGTTTGTTTTGGTAGATTATGTAGAAGTTTAGAGCTAGAGAGATTGGATGCGTTTGGGTCTAGTCTAACGCCCTCAGGTTACACAGGGCGTGACTTGCTTAAAATAATCTAGCAGAACTACAGCGTCAGGCTAGATTCCCTGCTCTTTACCGTGCTCTGCCCTGGGAAGACCTCTCATTGCACACGTGGGTCTCGATTCCTCCTGGGGGACAGCCCAGAGTGGGGTTCCTTATTTCTTTCTTGGGACCAGGAAGCCAGGTTTCTCAAGGGGCCTCCTAAGGGCAGGCTGATGTACATGGGTTATTGAATTCGAATTCTCAACAACTGTGAGAGGTTACACTGCCATTCTAAAGGAGGAGAAGCTCTAGAGACGGTTGTCTAATTATTGCCAAGCCGAAACTCGGCAGCTTGTGATGAACCTCAGACCCACCTGACTCCAAACCATGTTCATATAATATTACATCATGTCTCACTCCTAGAACATTTCTAATTTTGGCCTTTGTACAGTGTGTGCATCTGAGTTTTGGCACACTTCACTTTTTCACTTTTAGGACACCGCCTTCTTTAAAATTGCCTGTGGATTAGCTTTTAAAATATTACAAGCAGAAAGGTTGAAAATGCACCTGGCTCTATACTTTGCCTGTCATTAAGATGGAATGCACCAGAAACTGATGGACTCCTACGCATAATACCTCATCTAGAGTTTCTCTTGAAAGCAATAGGTTCTGAGTTTTTCCATCTCTCAAAACACTGCATTTCTAGATATGCTAAACTACCAACTCAAAAACAGAGGGCTTCTCTTCTGATGATTGGGAACAAGGGAAAAGAAATGTAATGAGCATGCGTTATACCCTTCTTTCTCTTACTAATACGGTCCAGGGATCTTTAATATAAAAATATTATATCTGATAAAAGTGAGTGTAAACGAAAGGAACCTAGATGTGGCTAAGAGCCAGCGTACAGTAGCTTCTTGACAATTTGTATAAACAGAAATAAATATAATTGGCCAGAAGGGCCTTTAAACCGTTCCAGGACCCAATATAATTTACCACATAAATATATTTTACTGTCTGTAATGGCAACTCAGAATAGAGTGAGATTTTGGAAGAAACAAGCCTGCTCCTGCTAGGGCTCCCTTCTCTGGCTGCTGCCTTCTGTTTTGCAGAACAGTAAATGACAAAGTGAGTGGCTGCTACGTACAGAACATCCACTTTAAGGAACTGAGGAATTAGAGCAAGAGCTTTAGCAACATACACATATTTTTAAAACAGGAAGGTAAGCATATGAAGCTCTTGATGATTGCACAGTGACAGGTGAATTGTTTTCTTGGACTGAAGTGGTAGTCCTGGCCCCTGTGGTGCAGAGCTATTTATCACAAGGCCTCTGAAGGTATTTGAGAAGCTAGAGACAAGGAACTATAGGAGCTATATTTCTAGCCTGCAAATTAGCCATATTTTAACTAGCAAATACTATCCACTGTTAACATAAAGTCAGTAATGTGCAGTAGATACTAAGAAATTTTACTCTGAAAATTGAAACTGGCTCCGATAAGAAGGAATCACATAGTAAAAAGTACTCACATGCCCTTTTAAGTGATAAGGAATCATACGAGCCATAGTAGCTTCAGTGCTTAGCCTTTAGTTCTGGCTAGCAAATTCTAATTTCAGAATCAGTTTAATTGTAAATTAATGATAAGCAGTGAAGTCATTACACTACCCACCCACAGTTTGGCTGTTACTGGAAGAGTTAAAAGGGGGATTGACCCATAATTATAGTCTTCCTTGGCTTACTTCTGCAGCTTTCTTGTGTTTTCATGTTTCTCATATTCCATTTGTAAATTAAGTTTAAAGTTTCTGAACCCTGACATTAAAGCAATCGGACCTATCTTCAGTTCCAAGGAAACTAATGAAGCACCTTTTTTACCTTTATCAATCAAGTTAGTTGCTAATCCTACTTGAGGAAAATCAAATCCTTCAAAACACTTAAAATGTGTTGGAAAGGCTAATAGAGCAAATAGAGTTTACTTGGAATTTCAGAAAGCTTGACATCGTGTATAAGGTTAACAAGCAGTCACTGAAAGGCAGCCAAATTTTGTCTTTTGGACACCAGGGAAGGAAAACTGCGGTGGCTCTTAGAGGGCACTTGATACCGAGTTTTATAGAAAAAAAGTAAATTTTGATTTGTTATCCAAAACACATGTCTCATAAATAGAGCTTGGAATGGAAACTCCGGAAAGCTTGGGAAATTAGTCGTAGATCTAAGAAAATGCTAAACTTGAGAAATTTTCTAAAATGAGTCATAATCAATGAACGGAGAAGGTGTAAGGACATTTGACAACGTTACATGACAAAGATTTAGTGGGAAGGTGGTTCTTGTCATTTTGCCTATTCTTCTATATAAAACCAGTCTCTGGTTGTTTTTAAACACAGAAAAAGCTGAAGAAACGAAAGAGTCTGTGCTCGAGATAAATATAAGGGATTGAATTCTTCAGAAATATGCAAGCAAGACAGCCTCCTAAGGTCCCAGTGTTAAATACTGTAGCTAGATCAACTTCTGGTGCCCAGTTTTGCAGTTACTAATGTCAAGAGAACAATAAAATCAAATCTTGCACCTCAGGGCTAAACAGTTATGCTATAGGACTTGAAAAGGCATCCCCACCCCCCCTTCCCGTGCAGAGGCAAGCCAAGGCCCTGCATACTGCTTTACTTCCTTTTCTTATTTTCTTTCTCCTTACTCTGAAGTAACAAGTATTCATCTCTGTTAGGGGTAGAATGGCCAATTTGATTCATCTTCTGCCTCGGACAAGTAAAACACAGATCTTTAGGAAAATAACTTCCTGTGAGTGTTTATTTGGTTGTTTACTATAAACCAGTTGTCTCTATAACGCCTTCAAGACATTGGATCAAGAAAGATTTATTATAGCAGAGGAAAACTGTGTTAATAGATACATATTTGTTTACTGCAGGCAAACTGGAAGTGGAGTCCTAGGACAACTGATAGGAATTCAGATGAGCACAAATCACATTTAAAGGCATAAGAGTAATGCCATCAATTTGAGTACTCTTACAGCAGAACTTGAAGGATTTCATTATTTTTCAAATAAATTTGGCTAAGTTAAAAAAAAATAGCAATTCCTGAAAGCAGTGTTTTAGCCATAACCATGGAATCACAGACCTAGTGGTAGAAATGTTGAAAACTGCAGAGTAGCACATCAAAGAAAGGTATTCCCATATCCAGCATCTTGTCTGAATCGTGAGGAAAGCAGGGCTAGCCTGTATTTTCACTCTGCTCCTCAGTTTTCTCAACTGTGGATGAGAAATCTATATCCTTCTGCAACTTGCTGGGGGGAGGGGGTTGGGGGTGTCTTAGTCTCGTAGACTTCTGTGCTTTACTGACCTGTCAAAGCTTGGTTTTATGGAACATCTACTGACAAGATTCTCTCCCCATCCCCCCAGAGATGAAGTGATTAAAGTCAGAGTTAAAAACAAAACAAAACAAAACACAACACTTCAGAAATACATTTTCAATGTAGAGACTGACCTGTAGAGATTAAGTAATTTGCCTGCAGGAAATGGCTAGTTAGTGACCCGGAGGGAAGAACGGAGCCACACAGGCAAGAACTCTTTCCACTCTCTTTTATTTAAAGATTTTTTTTTTTTTGTCATTAAAAAAAAAAAGTAGTAAGAATTTCTAGTAACAGCTGTGTCAATTTTGGATTCTTTACAGGGCAATTAGATAACTGAACACACACAGATAATTCCATTTATGTTCTTGGAACAGAACACATAGCACACACAAATCCCACTCCAGGATCTTGTCATTTACTGGAAAGTGTTTGTACTTTGACAGTCAGTTACTAAGTCAGTCCAATCAAAATTTCAACGTTCTTTTTCAATTAGACATTCCCTGCTAACAGGTTTTTCTTACATAGGAAGTACATGTTTTTGATACCAAATCATCACCTCAAAGCTACTTCTAAGCTGTGGTTTTGAAATTACTCATATATTCCACAGTAGCCAAACTTCCACATATGGGTTACCAAAAAAGCGAGGACAGCAGACATATATGTTATGTGCTAGGCATGGTACGAAGCACTTTCATAATTTGTACATTAATTAGAAGGAGCAGAGCCAGGATTTGAACAGAGATACGTTTGATTCAGAGTTGTACATGTACGTCTGCAACATACAACCTCCCTGTAGCTCTCCTGTCATCACACCTAGTTTTGAATTTATCATATTTTCTCCAAGTTATGTTCCAGTGCTCCTGAATCCGCATCATCTTCGAGAAGTTTAGGATATTGTGATGCCTGCCAATATCAAAGATAAACCACATGCATACATCTGCAGCTCCTAAAAAAATAGATTCACTTTTAAAATTGCAAGAGACTATATATGGTTTTGGTATCCAGTGTACTGTTTTAAGGTGTCTTTTTCCCCTGATGCAGAGGTTGTTTCATCAGGAACACTCTTCTTCCAACCCTGAAAACTGCCTGAACATGTTTATTTGTGAAGCATACAAGGCCTGTTGGACAGGAATTCCAGAAAAGTGCTTTCACCTCCCCATTTGACACTGGAGTACTGCTGTCGATATTCCCATCTTAATCTGGACTGTCCCCTGCTTTGGGGAGAGCAAACCAAGTAACCTTTAAAATGAGGCAGAGATTGCTAAACTTTTTCAAGCATTATGGAGTGCATGGAGCTTCTGTTCATTTTTTCTTTTTCTCCACCTCAAGTCCATCTCCAATGAGTACATGCTACAAAGGAAAACTGGTTTGTCTTGATTTTCTTTTTCAAATAATTTGACCAACTTTTGAGACTGTTTTTATCTGAACTTGAAATGTTGCTTTTCATACTCCTCTTTATTGCTATCCTGTGGGCTCCCCTTTGCTTAAATGACATAAATAGCCAGGCTCAGTGGCTTATATTAATTGTAAGCTTACACACACACGCCCCCACCCATGGAACTCTTAAATAGGGTTTCCTTCATTCCCTTGGACACTAGTCAAATCAACTACGCCTGTGAGACACAGATTGATGTGATGCTTTCCTTTCTTCTTGTCGCCTTTGATTACTAAAGCCCATTCTTATTATTTTTTACAACACTCTGGCTTTTCTAAAACGTCACAGAGATTTTAAAATAAAATGCTAACTCCTAATACATTTCCGGCAAATAGCTACAAATTTAATTCCTTTTATATCCATTCCAAACTGTTCAAAAATTTTCCTCCTTTCAGTACTAACCATGTTTCCTTTGAGGAAGTGGTGGGAGAGGCAACCAGCAGCAAAAGATTTCAATGTTAAAAATCTCAGAAATGTGCAAAGTTCAGACTTAACTAGGATTCTGTTCCGAAAGAGGGTCTTAGAGATGGCTCTGCAAGCTGCTGCTTAGGGGAGAGCCTGTGGACCCAAACCTCCCAGGTGGAGCAACACTGCCACCCAGAGGCTGTCGCAAGTTCTCCCAGACCCTGCCTAGGTTTTTTTCCTAAAGACATGCACAGGGAAGGCCTGGTGCTAACAGATTTAAGTCCATTATTTTTTTCATCTTTAGGAACGTAGTATGTCATGTGAATAATATATAAACCCCATGCTTTTTGCCAGGAATTCCATTGTCAGGAAATTATTCTTACACAGAAAGCCAGCCAGACTGTAGGACAGAAAGAGCAACATGGAAGTTATCAAGAGACCTGGGTCTCAGACCAGAATCAGCCACCAACAGGGTGGCTTGATAAGTTCTCAAAGCCTTCAGGTCTTGGTAACACTTCACCTGAACAAAGGCCCATAGACCAGAGGGCATCTCTCAGTGCCCAAACATAGCTCAGGGCCTCAATAAAGATTATAGTAATAAGGGGGCACCTGGGTGGCTCAGTCCATTAAGCATCTACTTTTGGTTCAGGTCATGATCCCAGAGTCCTGGGATCGAGTTCCACATCCAGCTCCCTGCTCAGTGGAGAGCCTGCTTCTCCCTCTCCGTCTGTTTCTCCCCCGCGTGCATGTGTGCTTTATCTCTCTCTCTCTCTCTCTCTCTCTCTCTCTCTCTCCCCCCCTCCCTCCCCCCTCCCTCCCTCCCTCTCTCTCTCTAATAAATAAAATCTTTTAAAAAAAGATTATGGCAAGAAGAAATCAAAATGCTTTCACTAGTTTTTTATAGATAGACTATCAATCCTGTTTTGTCTTGTTAGTATCATTTATCCAAACAGTTTCTGAAAGTATTTTAAGACATCATATACTTCTGTTTATTCTAGTTCACTTTTTATATAGCTATCTTCCAGAGACTAAAGTAGGAATTTCATGCCACTTAGAGCCATTTGACCATTTTATTTTATTCTATGAGATTTACAGGACCACAATCCCTTATCCAAAACATTTAAGGCCAGATATGTTTTAGAATTCTAAATTTCTTGGCTTTTAGAAAACTAATTTGTCGTATATTGTATAATATGTAATTGGGACAATACCTCTGAAGCAGAACACAGGAATACTTATACTAAGTAGAATAAATAGAGTAAAAATAGCTTCACCATCTAGTTCAGTTCAGGTTTTACTGCCAAAATAAGATTAGGTCAGGTTTTGCAACCAAAACCAAAACAAATGGATAACAACAAAATAATCACAAATGAAAAACAATAATTTCTTAGGAAAGGACGGTAGACCTGTAGCTGATCAAGGTCTGAATTCCCGCAAAGGAAGAAATAGAAATATGGTTACAACTCACTGATCTAGCTTCATCTACAAACAAGTTTCTCATGAGTTGAGTTTTGCAGATTAATGCAATTTATTTCTCTAAACATCTTAAACTTATTTTATCTAAACTGTTAGAAATCTTTCTAAAATATCCCTTCTCTTT
The DNA here is from genome assembly GCF_048418805.1 of Vulpes vulpes. Lineage (NCBI taxonomy): Eukaryota > Metazoa > Chordata > Mammalia > Carnivora > Canidae > Vulpes > Vulpes vulpes. Next base: position 127,339,927 of record NC_132783.1, on the reverse strand, counting down.
ATTTCATGGTGATTCATATACCATGAATATTACTTATTATACCGCATGGTAAAGTAGCACTGTCCTCAAGTCTTGTTAAAGTTAGAGATAGTGGCCCCTAGTTATATGGCTCCAGCTCTGTTTTTGTGAGTTTTTTCTCCTTACGGTTTTTATGCATCCTCCTTGGCTGAGACTTCCCTCTTACTTCTCCCTAACCTAAAGTAATTACTAAGGGCAAGTAGTAATTATTAAATAATTGCTAAAGACAGAAGTCAGTTATCTTAAAACCACTTTTTATATGAAGTGAGATTTTTTTTTTAAATTTTTATTTATTTATGATAGTCACACACACAGAGAGAGAGAGAGGCTCCATGCACCGGGAGCCTGACGTGGGACCCGATCCTGGGACTCCAGGATCGCGCCCTGGGCCAAAGGCAGGCGCTAAACCGCTGCGCCACCCAGGGATCCCTGAAGTGAGATTTTTATATAAAAGATCCTAGTGGACTTACAAGTAAGATCTAGACAATAATAACAATACTCTAAGAGTAAATTTAAGAGTGTACATTTAGCAAGTGCTTTTTCCTCTAAGGAACAAACTGTAGTCTACAGTTTAAGTATATATATATATATATATATATATATATATATATATATATATATAGTATATATTCATGCTCTCTTCATTATGTCATTTGAAGTTCCCAGAAATTGGCATTTGAAGTTCCCAGAAATTGGCATTTGTTAGAATGAAATATATTTCATTAGAATATATTTATACAAATAAATATATTTATCAATAAATATAATTTCATTCTTCCATGACTTTACACATGGAATTACCTCTGTTTGAAATGCTATGTCCCGGGGATCCCTAGGTGGCTCAGCGGTTTAGTGCCTGCCTTCAGTCCAGGGTGTGATCCTGGAGTCCCGGGATCGAGTCTTACATTGGGCTCCCTGCATGGAGCTTGCTTCTCCCTCTGCCTGTGTCTCTGCCTCTCTCTCAGTCTGTGTCTCTCATGAATAAATAAATAAAATATTTTAAAAAAAAGAAATGCTATGTCCCTCCTTCTAAATTTAGCAAACTCTCCTTTATCCATCAAAAACTCTAGGCTAGCCTCCTCCTCCCACAGGAGGCACCCTCTAACGCCCTCCCCTCCTGCTCTGGGGTAGGCGAGCCCACTTATGCACCTCTCCCGTTTCAATTCATCTCCCGGCAGTCACAGCTGGTCTTCCTTCCTGTCTTCTGTGCTGTAGATTACTCCCTGCCTTCGAGAAGTTTGTGGTATTTAATGCAACTTTTTGTGGCCAGACCTATGGCAACGCCTAACACACAATAAATGCCTGTTATTAAATGATTAAATGCATGAAAGAATATGAGTAAATAAGTGATTATAATAACAAAATTTGTGAACTGCCAAAAATAAGACAGCACACAGGTTGTTAGGTCATCCTTGCGTCTCCTTCATTTATTGCCTACCCATCCTCTGGTGGGCCGGCAGGTGTGCCTTTTGCCATAAATAGCTCAAATTGAAGTAGAACGAGCCTGTCTTCCCTATTGGTCTGCGCAGAGGTGTTTTCAGCACTTGGCTCGAATGCTATGTAGACACAAAGGAGGGACTGATTTTTTATTCCTTTCCCTTTTTTTTTTTTTTTTTTGAGATTTTATTTATTTATTTGAGAGAGAGAGAGATCACAAGCAGGGGAAGCAGCAGGCTTCCTGCTGAGCAGACCTGAGCCGAAGGCAGGCACTTCACTGACTTGAGCCACCCAGGGGCCCGAGGAGGGAATGGTTCTGACGGGAGTTTTTGGGGAGGATTGACCTAATGGTGGTTATTGAGCAAAACTACAGTTAGCAAGCAGCAAAGAGCCACTGAAAGTTTAGCAGTTGAGTAGCCCAATCAGATCTGCTTTCTAGAAAGAAACCTTTGGTGGCAGTTTGGAGGACAGATTGGAGAGGAGAGGAATTGGAGGTGGGAAAACAACTTGGGTGGCTGATACAGTAATTCACGTGAGAAAATGCAGTACAAGGGAAAGACAAAGGTCAGGAAAGACAGAGGTCAGGACAGAAATGCAGTGCAGGGGGAAAGATTGGAAGAGGTTGTTGAGGGAAGAATTGGTAATACTAGAGGATTATTATTATAACTGGTTAAACGGACTGTATAGAGAAAATAGAAACTATTCTCTGGTCATTCTGGATGATAGGAGATTCAGCTAGTGGTTTGAAATTTCCAGTGGACTTTATTTTTTTTTAAGATTTTATTTATTTACGAGAGACAGAGAGAGAGAGAGGCAGAGACACAGGCAGAGGGAGAAGCAGGCTCCATGCAGGGAGCCCGACCTGGGACTCGATCCCAGGTCTCCAGGATCACGCCCTGGGCTGAAGGCGGCACTAAACCGCTGAGCCACCCGGGCTGCCCACCAATGGACTTTATAATAAAGAAACCTGTGGACTTTTCTGTGATCATTGGATGGTTAGTTGACTTAAAGAATGGGCCTCATTTATATAAAAAGGCAGCTTAAAGAAGGGAAATCAGTGACCATGGATGGAGGGAAGATACTTCATTGAATAACAAAAACTTAAAAGCACCCACAGAAATGAAGTTAATAAAGTGTTTCTCAAGGAAACTTCATGCATGTGTTGCCTGTACATACACTGCATTTTTGTAAACCATCTCTGATCTAAGGAAGACACCCATAAGGTAGTTTACAGAAATATTAATGTCACACGAACTCAAAACAAATGTGATTGCGCAATTACCGGTTTCTCTGAGGCTTGTTGTGTAAGCTGCTCTTTCTTGGCACTTAATAACAGAAAAGAGGGCAGCTAGCTAACATTATTAGGTTAGACACTGATGCAAATATTTCCCCAGTTGATTAATGACAAAATCTAAACGTGGGCATCTCATTTATGCAGGTACGGGTGTTCATCAACCAGTTATATCAGCCACGTTTGGTGCAAGAAATCAGCAAAAACCCAGACTTGCAGGCCATCCGAATTGCTGCTGTGAACCCTATCCTGGACCCCTGGATATACATCCTTCTGCGGAAGACCGTGCTCAGCAAAGCAATAGAGAAGATTAAATGCCTCTTCTGCCGCATCGGCGGGTCCCGCAGGGACCGCTCGGGACAGCACTGCTCAGAGAGCAGAAGGACATCCTCTGCCATGTCCGGCCACTCTCGCTCCTTCCTCTCCCGGGAGCTGAAGGAGACCAGCAGCACATCTCAGACCCTCCTCTACATGCCCGACCTCAGCGAAAACGGGCTTGGAGGCAGGAATCTGCTTCCCGGTGTCCCTGGCATGGGCCTGCCCCAGGCAGACACCACCTCCCTGAGGACTTTGCGAATATCCGAGACCTCGGACTCCTCCCAGGGGCAGGATTCAGAGAGTGTTTTACTGGTGGACGAGGTTGGTGGAAGCAGCCACCAGTCTGGCCCTGGCCCAAAGGGGAACTCTCTGCAAGTGTCATTTCCCAATGAAACACTGAACTTATCAGAGAAATGTATATAGTAGCTAAGGAAGGAAATACAGCACTATTTCTGGAAGCATATAAAATCCTGTGCAATAGACACATAAATGAGGTGTTTGGCTGTGCTCAGAAGGGCTGTTTTGTCCTTCAACTCACATTAAAGAACATCTGGGCTCTCTAGCACTTTTCAAACAATCAAGTTGATTCATACGGGACCCATGGTCTGAAGCGCATTGGTTGTCACTTCACTATGACACAGGATTTCTGTCACCACTTGATGGCTGGGAAGGCCTACCCTCAGTTTTTCTACTTGATAGGAGGATGGCATAAGTTTTGCTATTTTCATAACATCCAGAGCTTTTTATCTGGCACACAGCAGCAGGCCAGGTACAGAAGGGCTCTATTCCAATAAACTATGAGGACTCATCTTGTGATTTAAGTGTCTCACTAAAGCATGAAATGTGAATTTTATTGTTGTAAATATGATTTAAGGTATTTAAAGTATTTCTTCTCTGTGAGAAGGTTTATTGTTAATACAAGGTATAATAAAATTATGGTAACCCTCTTCCCAGTATAACCAGCTGAAGTTGCAGATGTTAGATTTTTTTCATAAACAAGGTCAAGCCAAGATGTGGAAAATATACAATGAGACTCATAGCTATAAAACAGATACAAATTTTTAAAAGAAAGAGTTTAGTATTATAAAAGGAATAAAGCAAAATACTATTTTAAGACATGAAGACTATAGTCAAAAAATATTAAAGTTCTTTCCAAGCTATGTATTATAATACATAGTAAAAAATTTTTAGTGATGCTACATGTATTCAGAAAACTGTGATTTCAGGAGAAGCTAACCGCTGGTAAATATTTTCTACTTTCCTCCCCACTGATACTTTTTAAAATATGACAAATTTTAAAAAGTCTTAAATAACCCATAATTGAAGTGTGTAATATAAAAGAAGTCTAAGCAACTTGTTTTCCCTCTTAAACTGTTCATAGTTTTACTTTCCTAAGGAATGATCTAGAATATCCTTTAAAATGTAAGAGGAAGAAGGCACATTGCCCCATGAAGGCCTTTATGATGAGATGTGGAAGTATCACAGATGCCATAGGAGTTTAACAACATTAGGAAATTGGACACATGAGGATAACCTTCTAGCAGTTTTGTGTAACACCCAGTGATGCTATACACATTTGAAGGACCTTTCTCAAGGAACTACTAAGCATGTTTTGTTGCTTAAAGTGTTTTTGTGAATTGCTTGGTTGTAATTAAATTCTGAGCCTGGTAGTTGATATGGTTTTAAGAAGCAGTTGTACCAACTGAAATTATTTTGGAGATTATAATAAATAAATACACTCAGTCTGAGTTCCATATCATCAGTTTTGGAAAACTTGTGTGATTTTTTTGTTGTTGTTTCAGGTCATCATCTACATCCTTTTAAATTGGAATATTTACATTGTTTTACTTTGAAGTAATGTCAAATTTATAGAAAAGTTACAATAGTACAAAGTCTTGGATCCACTTGATGGAGAATGATATTTAGAAAGCAAGATCAGGGTGTAAGGTGTACTCAAAATCACATTTGTATGGGTGGAGGAGAGTACAGGGGAGACCGAATTATGCCTAACTCACTGCATGTGGAGAACCCAAATATCACAATCCACATAAGCGTGTGGCCCTTTCGACTTGTAAATTCTCTGAATCAGTACTTCCAGACTTGATCATGCACCAGAGTCATCTGGAGAGCTTGTGAGAACAGTTTCCGATTCTGTATGTCTGGAGTGTAGACACTTCTGAAAAGTTCCTAGGTGACTCCGATGGTACCAGTATGAGGACACATTCAGAGTAATCCCCGGGAATGAGGTTGTGATTGGCCATTTGCAAGTTTTTAAAGATCTCTTTGGATGATGTCAGAAAAACAGGACTAGCATCTTTACAGACCTGAAGACACAGTGATTCTCGGTTGAGATAGAGGCAGCTTAGAAAAGGAGCTTCTGGCCCGAGCCTGAGATGCTCTATTTTACCAGGCTAACCGATGCCTAAGAAACAACATTTTCAGAGAATATTTTACCTGTGAAAGAGGCTTTCATTTTTCTCCCATGTATACGGGCAATGAGAATCCCTGGATTTGTATATAAATGAAATACAGATATAATAAACTGCATATACTTTATATCACCTGTGTTAATGGAGGAAAAACAAAGCCTCATTCACAAGTTAACATTACTCCTACTCAAAGCATAGTCTCACTCATACTTCACTTCAGGTTCACCATCCAGAATACGGATTCTGGCTTATTTAATTAAAATAAAATCCACATATTATAAAGTTTGCCTCCTATTTAGTATGTTCACAGAATGGAGCCATATACCTGGCCGTCCGCAGTCACTCCACATTCTCCCTTCTCCTTAACACCTGAAAACCACTTTATGGATTCTCCTCTTCTGGACATAAATGGAATCCTACAATATGTGGCCTTCAATATCAGGCTTTTTTCACTTAGCATAATATTTTCAAGGTTCATCCATGTTGTAGCATGAATCAGTGCTTCATTTCCTTTTCATGGCTAAATAATACTTCTGTATTTCCTTTTTAAAAAAATATTTCTGTATTTCTGATAGTAGCATTTGTATACAAGTTTTTATGTGAACATGTTTTCAGTTCTCTATATACTTGGGAATAAAATTGCTGGGTCATGTTAACTATGTTTAATTTTTTGAGGAACTGCCAAACTGTTTTCCCAAGTGCCTTCCACCATTTTACATTCCCACCAGCAACGTACAAGAGTTTCGGTTTCTCCATATCCTCGCCAATATGTTTTACTGTCTTTTTTGGTTATAGCCATTCTAATGGATATGAAGTGGTACCTCACTGTGATTTTGATTTGCATTTCCCTAGTGACCAATGATATTGAGAATCTTTGTTCATGCTTACTGACCATTTGTATATTTTCTCTAGAGAAATGTCTATTCTAATCCTTTGTGCATTTTTATCTTTTATTTTTATTTTTTTAAGATTTTATTTATCAGAAGGAGAAGCAGAAGGAGAAGCAGGCTCCCCTGTGGGGAGCCCGATGAGGGAATCGGTCTCAGGACAACCTGAGCCGAAAGCAGTCACTCAACCACTGAGCCACCCATGTGCCCCAAACCCTTCGTGCATTTTTAAATTGCGTTATATGTCCATGTTAGTTTGTTAGGGCTACCATAACAAAATACCACAGACTATGTGGCTTCAAGCAGAAATATATTTTCTCACAGTTCTGGAGGCTGGAGGTCTAAGATTAAGGTGCCGACAAGGCTTGGCTTATATCCTAAGGCCTCTCTCCTTGCCTTGACATGGGCATTTTCTAGCTCTGCTGTCACATGGCCTCCTCTCTGTGTATCTGCTTCCCTGATGTCTCTTTTCTTATAAAGACACTACTCATACTAGATTAGGGCCAACCCTTATGACTTTGCTTAACCTGAATTATCTCCTCAAAGACCCTACTTCCAACTACAGTTACATGGGGTCAGGGAGAGGGCTTTACCATATAAATTCCAAGGAGATATATATAATTCAGTCCATGACAATGGCTTTTGATTGTTGATTCTGGCTTTTTTTTTTTCTTTTTTTAGATTTTATTTATTCATGAGATAAGATGAGAGAGATGCAGAGACATAGGCAGAGGGAGAAAGGCTCCTTGCAGGGAGCCCAATGCAGGACTAGATCCCAGGACCCCAGGATCACGACCTGAGCCAAAGGCAGACACTCAACCACTGAGCCACCCAGGCATCCCTGAGTCTGGTTTATTAAAAGAACAGCCAAGGAAGAAAAACTTCAGCAGTGTTTGTCATCCTATCTATAAAATGTGCCAGCTATGTTATATGAAGACAGTTTGTTGCAGGAAACTTGTTCCCAAACATCTAGAGCTTCAAACTGTCAATGAAAGAAAGTTCTGGTTTTCTCACTGGCTGGTGTTAAACTCTACCTGGTCCCAATAGGACACAGCAGACAGAAAGATAATCTTAACTCCAATTCTTAGTCTTTAAGACAATCTAACCAACAAGTCAAGTGTGTTAGGGAAGACTGTGAGATTGGTACAGCCATTAAAGTAGTACCTTGATGAGAAAACCATGGAATATAAAAGTCCTTTCCCAAAGTACAGCTACTCTCTCCATGAGTTTCTTACTGGGGTCACAAACACAAAAGCATGGGAAAACCAAGGCATAGTAATAGTTACTGTAAGCTATGGCTTTGGCCTTAAATTTAATGCAGAGCTATCTGCATGATATGAGACATTTTCCCTAAACTATAGGCACTCTTCACTTTCCCAGAGTTTGCATTACATCACTCTGCTTCTACAAAACACCTACATTAGTATCTGTTTTCACTAACCAAAAGAAATCCAAAGAAGATCTTGGCTTTTGCCAAAAAGGGTGAAAAGCAAAAATAGCACTCAGCATTTGTTTTGTCTTGAGCTGTTATAGAGGCGCGTAACCCTGAGCAATGATGGTGGCTCACAAGCCTGCCCCAGGACCCAGGCTCAGCATCTCACCACCAAGCCACCAGAGCTTGAACCATGTCTGTGAGTATCTTTGCTTTATCTGGAGTTCTTGTGTGCATTCTTTGGCAAAATGTGTCCAAAGATATATTTATATATATATAAGGGGCCCTAGTGGGAACCTTCGGGAAGAGGCTTCCTAAGCCATCTGGTCCCTTAGGGCCCTGGCTCTGAGCGTCCTGGCAGCTTGGGCCCTCTCTCCCGCCCTGTCCCCACTCTCCCCGGGGCTTCCTCCCGGAACCACAGAGCCTGCTGCATTTGCCTGCCCGCTGCCCTGCTTGGCGCCTACCCAGGTGACCCACCCCCTGCACCCCAGTCATTTCATCCCTGCTGACTGTGTGGCCTGGGGATTGGAGTGGGGCTCTCATGGTGACATGTTTACAGCTGCGTGTGACTCAGTAAAGTGGATTTTTTTCCAAAAAAAAAAAAAAACTTTATATATATATATAAAGTCTAAGAGAGGTTATTTTGGGAGTTTGAGAAAACTCAAAATTTTTTCCATATAAATTAATGGTAATTGCTTCTTTACTTGACACCATTTCAACTTATGAAAGGTTCAATAGTAATGATCTCCTTTCAGATGGCAGTGAACCTGTCCTTGTAATAGCTTCAGAACAAAACAAACTGGGAAGTGTGCTCTCTTCCACTGCTCTCCCCACCACCTTCAAATGTGAATCTGAGCTGCTCCAATACGATCGCAAGGTGGCTCTCCAGGTACACAAGAAATGGAATCAGAGAGAAACAGCCTCACAGCAAAAGAGAACATTTGACCCTGTTGTTTGGCATGGTGCTGTCTTGGGTCACACCTGGGGCTTTAGTTGAAGGCTGGTAGCATTTTGGAAAAAAAAGAAGGATAGCTGGGCCTCTTAGCCTTATATCAGTATCAATGTCTCTACCATTCATTCATTATCTTATCCTTACCTTTCTAGGTCATCCATCACAGCTTGGGAGATAAAAGAAGAGTACATCAAATATTCCCATGTCCAAAAAAAACTGTTAACCATGGCAAGTACATGCACTAAATCTGAACAATTAGGTCATTTCCTTTTGAGAAGGGTTGAAACAAGATTCAATGCAAGGAAGATGCAAAGAGCATTCTGAAAGCAAGAGCTCAAGGCAAAAGCTCTGTAGCCAACCAAGAGGATGTGCAACCAGACTGAGGCAGGAGAGGAGCTCTAGAATCTCTCTAAAGTTAAAAAAAAAAACTTTGACAGGGCAACCCTCTCAGGTCTCCTCCCTCTTTGGGAGCTTTGTATTATCACTCAATAAACTTTGTTTTGCTGCTCCCACCCACAAAAAAATTTGACAGACTACTTAATGTTTGGTAATACTGACAGTAGTATTACATTTCTATTAGATAGTCAAGGGAAAAATTAGTAATATATATATAAAGCTAAAGAACAACAAAAGCAATTATTGACTCCAAGAGAAACAAAGTACAAAAAAGGTAAACTAATATATACGAGATGACACTAACTACGTGTAATAATTACCTAGTCCTATTAAATCATGAACATAGATTGAAGCCAAAATTATAATCAATTTTACTGGGAATGGAGGCAGGAGTCATAAATAAATATATCAGGGGAATGTAAGAGAGCTAAATCAATTCATCTATAGCACAAAATCAAGTTCATGTCATAAATTTCTAAAAATGAAATCACAACTAGAGAGGCTGCTTTTAGGCAACAGGCTGGAGCAGCAGAAATAAGCAAGGCAAAAGGGCCCACAGTGACCACCACGCTGACACCAACAGACTCACGAAGTTGTAGACCCTCACTGACCAACAGGCTCTTTATAACCAGACACAGTTCCTAAGGTTACCAAAAAAGGAGGAAGTTCTGCACAACCTCCATGGCCCTCACCTGGCTGTACATAGGTGGCCCCTCACCGCCGTGGCCCAGGACACTGTCTCTTCTTTGCTGTCCTGCTGGCTGCTTCCTGGCAGTGTACTCAATACACTTCTTTCACCACCCATGCCATAGGCCCCTAACTCAATTGGGACACCCCACAGCAATGATAGACACCAATCCAATTTGTAAAAATGTTATAGTCTGAAAATACCAAGTATGCTTTCAAGATTCTCATACACTGTTAGTGAGGTATAAAATTTTGAAAAGTGCTAAATAAAGGGAAAGAACGAAGCCTCCACTAAATAGACTACCTTTACTACATAAATTGTTTCCCAAGGTCATAAAATAGTTGATGAGGGGAAGTTTGGGTTTTTTTTTAAAAGAAGTTTTCTAGGGATGCCTGGGTGGCTCAGTGGTTGAGTGCCTGCCTTTGGCCCAGGGAGTAATCCTGGAGTCCCAGGATCAAGTCCCACATTGGGCTCCCTGCATGGAGCCTGCCTCTCTCTCTCTCTTCCTCTCTCTCTCTCTCTCTCTCTCTCTGCCTATGTCTCTGCTTTTGTGTGTGTCTCTCATGAATAAATAAATAAAATCTTAAAAAGAAAAAAAAGAAAAAAAAAAGAAAGCTGAATGGCCATTTGCCTGTGTGGGGAGCATTACATATTTAAAAAAAAAAAAGTTTTCTAGCACGAAAAGACTAACAACTAACAACACTTTTTAGATGCTTGTAAAATAACAGATCTAGGCAATGATAGTCCATGGCTACTGATACTATAGAGACATCAGAAATATTTTACTTCTGGTCTAAGGACCCAAAGACACCTATAATGTATTCTTGCCCAAAAATTGAACAATTCTGATAAATTGATAGGAAATGTAAATATAAAGGAACATTAATGACATTAGGTGGGATGCAATAAACAAAGCACAAAATGTAGAAAATTCTTAAGGGCAAATGATTCTGTTCCTTGAAAAATAAATTGCAAGGAAAAAAAGGAAGGGGAACCTATATGATAAAAGTTTAAGAGGGGCTCTTGGGTGGCTCAGTCAGTTAAGCATCTGCCTTTGGCTCACCTCATGATCCTGAGGTCCTGGGATCAGGCCCCATGTCTGGCTCCCTGCTCAGCAAGGACTCTGCATCTCCATCTCCATATGCTCTTTCCCCAACCCCACTCCTGCATGTTCTCTCTCTAATAAATAAATAAAATCTTCTAAAAAATAAAAATAAAAAGTAAATAAAAGATTAAGAGACATATCAACAGATGCAAAGAATGGACTTTTTTTTGGATCTTAATTTAAATAAAACCATACTATCACTCAAAGTGGCATAATTGATAAGACCTACAATGTAGCTATTTTAAAACTGATTTTATAATTTAAAACCCTTCCCAGAAGAAAACACTAGGCCCAGGTGACTTTACTTGTTAGTTCTAGTAAACGTTATTGAAAGAAATACCAAATCTACAGAAACTCTTTGAGAAAAGAGTAGATGGAAATACTCAACTTTTTTTACAAATGAGGTCAGCATTATTCTGATTCAAGAACTATAAGAGAACTACAGACCAAATTCCTCGTGAACATAGACATAAAAATCCTTAATAAAGTATTACCAATTTGAATCAAGAAAGATCTAAAAAGGATAACTCAGCATGACTAAATAGGATTTATCCCAGAAATGCAGTTGATTTGCCACTTGAAAAACATATGTAACTCATCATATAAACAGGATAAAAGAAAAATTATAAGATCTTCTGATAGATGGAAAAAATACATTTAACAAAATTTAATTACAGGGCAACTGGAACTTCCTCAATTTAGTAAAAGACATGTATAAAAACACTATAGTAAAACAACAACAACACTATAGGTGCCATCATACTTAATGGTGAAAGACCAGAAGACTAACAACAAGGCAAGAATGTCCACTCTCACTGCTTCTATTTAACATTGTAGTGGAGGTTCTAGCCAGTGCAATAAGGCAAGAGATGGAAATAAAAGGCATAATTTGGGTTTTTTTAAAAAAGATCTTATTTATTTATTCATGAGAGACACACAGAGAGAGGCAGAGACAAAGGCAGAAGGAGAAGCAGGCTCCATATGTGGAGCCCGATGTGGGCCTCAATCCCAGCACCCTGGGATCACGCCCTGAGCCAAAGGCAGATGCTCAACCACTGAGCCACCCAGGCATCCCTAAATGGCATAATTTGAAAAGGAAGAAGAAAAACTGTCTTTATTCACAAAGACATATTTATATGGATAGAATATTGTAAGGAATCTACAAAAAGCTAATTCAACTAATAAATGAAGTATCAAGGTGGCAGGCTACAAGATCAACACACACAAAAAATCTATTGTATCTCTATGTAATAGTATCAAATTGGAAAATAAAATTTTAAAAACACCCCTTGTGATTGCATCAAAAAATATAAAATATTTAGAGATAAGCAACAAACATATGGGCAAGACCTATTCACAGAAAACCAAGAAACATCATTAAGAGAAATTAAAGACCTAAAACAATGACAGTTACACCACAATCATGAATTCAAAGATATGATATTAAGATGGTAATTCTTCCCAAACTGATTTGTAGATCCAATGCAATTCCAATTAAAATCCTAGCAGACTTGTCTATAGAGACAAGTTAATTCTAAAATGTGCATGTAAGGACAAAAAAAAAATTTTTTTTAAGAAAAAGATGTATATGTAAGAGCAAAGAAAGTAGAATAGCCAAACAACTGGGGAGGGGGCAAAATTGGAAAAACCACGTTGATTTTTAAGACTACAATTTTTAAGCCACAGAAATTAAGACAGTGTGGAATTGGTGTCAGAATAAACATACAGGTCATTGTAGCAGAATACAGAACTCAGACCTGCAAAGAAATGGTGAACTGATTTTCAAGATGCAAGGTATTTTAAAGGAAAGAACAGTTTTTTCACCAAATAGTGCTTCAATAATTGGCACTAAAAAATGAACCTCAGGACATTGGACTGGCTAAGTCAGTAGAGCATGCAACTCTTGATCTCAGGGTTTTGAGTTTGAGCCCCAAGTTGGGTGTAGACATTATAAATTTTTTTTAAAAATGAACCTTGGCCTTTACCTTGTACAGCACATAAAAACTAACTTCAAATAGATCACATAACTAATTATAAAAGCTTAAACTGTAAAACTTATAGAGAAAATATAGAAAATCTTTCTGATCTTGGAGTAAGCAGATTTCTCAGCACACAAAAAGCACAATCATATATATATACATACACACACACATTTACACATAATGTATGTATATATATAAATTGGACTTCATCAAAATTTTAAAATTCTGCTCTTCCAAAGTTATCATTAAGAAAACAAAAATGCAAACCACAGATGGGGATAAAATATTTACAATGCAAATATCTCATAAAGTTTTTATCCAGAATAGAGAAAAAGTTCTTACAGTTCAACAATTAGTTAACCCAAATAAAAAATCAGCAAAATATTTGAAGAGGTACGTCCCAAAATACATACAAATGTCAAGTAAGCATATGAAAAATGTTTAACATCAGCATATGTATATTATGCATATTAGAACAAGGAGATATACTACCCATCCACCAATGTGGTTAAAATGAAAAACAATGACAATATCAAGCATTGACAAGGATACGGAGCAACTGAATACTTTTAAAAATACACTGCTTGTCAGAATGCAAAATGGCACAAATACTTTGGAAAAGTTTCACAGTTTCCCCTAAAGTTACACATATACAACTTACCATAAAACTCAACAATCCCTGGACACCTGGGTGGCTCAGCAGCTGAGCTCCTGCCTTCATCTCAGGGTGTGATCCTGGGGTCCAGCGATGGAGTCCCACATCGGACTCCCCACGGGGAGCCTGCTTTTCCCTCTGCCTATGTCTCTGCCTCTCTGTGTCTCCCATGAATAAATAAATAAAATCCTTAAAAAAAAAAAAAAAGACTCAACAATCGTATCTCCAGGTATTTCACCAACAGAAATGAAAACACATATCCACACACAGACCTGCGACATATGCATATAGCAGCTTTATTCATAAGAAACCAAAATTTAGATGTTCAACAACCTAGATATCCATCAACATACATGAATAGCTATAAATTGTAGTTTAACTGTACAACATAATAATATTCAGCAATAAAAAATAAAACATATTGCTGATATACACAACGAGTCTTGTCAAGATGACTCTTGACATGGATGGATTTCTGAAGCATTATGCTGAGCTAAAAGTGTCAGACACTGAGTAAATACTGTGATTTATTTGAAATTCTAGAAAAGTCAAATCTAATTTTTAATCACATAAAGTCATCAGTAGTTGAACAGTGCTGGTTGTTGGGGTGGAGGGGAACTCATTGCAAGTGGGCATTACAGGCTTTTTCGCACGATGGAAATATTCTACATCTTGATAGAAATGGTGATTGTGTGGTTGTTCACATTTGTTAAAACTCCTCAAACTGTAAATTTATAATACAGGGTGCATTTTATTATATGTAAATTACACTCTTAAGAAAGTTGACAAAGTGGGAAGAAAATATGATTCATTTTACAGTCATTCCTTCTAATTAAATCTAGAGTTAATACTGTGATCTTCCACATTCAGGGTATCCTTTTGGGTACTCTGAACAAATGTTTACATATTGTCTTGTAATTGATATTATCCATTTCCAATAGAATTTCCATGACTTACAAAACTAGAAAAAAATTCCCAATTTGGTTTTTTAATTTATCTCATGCTTACTTTGAGATATAATTTTCACTATTTTTGTTGGAGTTTGAGGAAATCAAGAAATAATACTTCCTGTCCCCTCCTAACTTCTGAGCCACTTGAGAGACCAAGCCAGACTAATGGACATTCAGTATATCAGATTTATTGCTGAAGGGTCTAGGTTAAAGGATGTAATTTAGGTTTGTACCAATAATGGCCACCTAATATCTAACCCAAAATTAGACAGATCTGCTCACCAAGGAATGGGCAGTCCTCCTATACAGGATTCCATGCTTAATGGATGTGTAAAGAAACACCTAGCAAGAAAGCCATCTCTACCCTTTGTCTTCCCAACAAAATGTCAACATTTCTCAACCTGTTTTCTACCTTGGCAAACACAGCAGGTTCACATCCAACACATGTTAAGGCACAATTCATGGTATACCAGTCATAGGGCTACCCCTTCCCTTGCATTCAAGTGGGCATATTTAATTGCAAGTGACTAAAGTGACATACTTCATTTTAATTTACTCTGGTAATGAATCAATCACTTATAAATTTCTGTATTTTATTACTGAACACTTACTTTCCCAATCCTAAACAAACACTTACTTTCCCAATCCTAAAATGTCATCAGTTACAAAGTATACACCATTGGCTTAATAAAAATCTCTCTGGAAAAAAATATATTTAATATACCAGTTGATTTTAAGATAGTCATAGAACTGGTTCTTGTGTCAACTCACAACTCATGTAGATACACGTTGTCATGAAATCAAAGCTCAGAGTGGCTGGTCCAGAGTCAATTTAGAAAGGCTACTGGCTCACAAAGTCTGAAATTTTTAAGAAAAAATTTTTTGAGAAAATTTTCTTACTGCTGGGAAAGGCAGTGAAACAAGCTTTTGACATCATTACATAAAGCATAATTTTCAAACTGAGGCTATGGTGGTCAGTTATTATCATGGCAACTCTAGCTTTCTCTGATAAAACTTCTTTTCTTCACTATAGTTTTATCATAATATCAATTTAAAGCTCCTTATACTAAGACTGCTACCATAAATTCTGTACCTAGGCCCCAACTACAGTAGATCTGGGTTCTGTGATCTATACCTTGCATGACTTCAATGTTTGTGTAGTATTTGTTAGCACATTTAAGATAAATACTCTATAATCTAAAAACCTACTGTCTAGAGAATAATATATGGATTCTCAAATTATCAGGCATGATCTGGATGTGTGGTGTTCTGACTAGTGAGTGTTTATGCCATACAATTTTCAAATAAGAATAATACAAATTATATTCAATACAGTGTTTAATGTTATTTCAGAAGGTATATTAAACATCTTTAATTATATCACTATCATGAATATCAACTATTTTTCTTTCAGATTCAGAAGTATTTGGTATTGTAGTTAACAAGCTTACCAAATGTCTGTGTAGCAGTATCCACATCCTTATAAAATGATATATGTATTTTTCTCTCCATGCGTAGAAGAGTGTTAGCTGAGCATCTTCTGGGGCATGTCTAAATGAGATGCCTTCCTTCTTCATAGTTCATTTTTCCTTTTTCCCTTCCATTTTATGTCTTCCTCCTTATGTCTTACATCTGAACAAGAAAGAGACTAATCTGGCCTACCAATATCAATACAGCATAAACACTGTGTTCCTTAGTAGAATCTAGTGGTTACATGCCCTCCATCCTGGGTCTTGCCTCTTTTAGAATTAAGGCATAGACTTTATGACAAAAATAACTCCAACTGATAACCATTGTCCTATAATATCAAAAGTAGTGACTCCTCACTTTCAGATAAATATTAGAAAGTTTTCCTACCTTCTTAAAATCAGGAGAAACTGAGGTTAAATATCTCTAAACTAATTAAAGTTCTTCATAGATATAGCTAACATTTACTGAGTACATCCTATGCAAGATATCATATAAGGTGCTTTACATATTTTATTCTCACATAACAAAGAAATTAAATCAATCTAATTTTTCAAAAGCTAACAATACAAAGAGGCAAATCTTTAAAATGCAGGAAAAAATATTTATTCACAAATTACATGATAAACAAAAACCCAATACTCAAAACAACATACTAAAGAGTGAATGCTCACTTCTGTAGATGCCAAAGTATCTACTTTGGGAGAATATTCTTTATTAAACAAAATAAAATGTAATGAACATTTGTTTTTTAGATTACTTTAAAACCAATCTCTCTAACCAGAGCTAACTTTTTGATGTAAATTTGGGGAAAAATACAATACTCTGGGGGAAAAAAGAGGTAAACATTCCACTACAGGAAAAAATGTTTAAATCATCTCAGAAGGTAGGGGATGGGCTAAATAGGTGATATGTCTAAGGAGGGCACTTGATATGATGAGCACTGGATGTTGTATGTAAGTGATGAACTGCTGAATTCCACTCCTGAAACCAGTATTACACTGCATGTCAACTAACTAGAATTTAAGTAAAAATTTAAAAAGGAAAAAAAGATCATCTTGGAAAAATGTAGCACATTACTCACATGCTCCGACAGGTTAAGGTAAGACTCCTTAAAATAGCTTACTTTCATTTCTAGCAAGGATAAAATTAATCTTCCAGCAATAATAGCTTCCTGAGTCTCAGAAGTAACAGTACCCAGTAGTCTATATAATTGTACCACAATATATGTAGTATAAAAATAATTCACATTAGTAATGACAGTTTTGATTTGTGAATATGACTGTGGCTTTCAATGACATATTTCTTTATATATATACCCTTGTCTATTCATGGGATTTCACCATAAGTCATGTTTTAGGTTCTATGTATTGTGCCTAAGTTATGCACTCACTGGCACTCATTAACATCTCTACTTTCTTATTTTTAGAAAGATATAATCTAGCTATTTAAAATTGTAATTGTAATTTAATTGAGTAGTTCCCAAAAAGTTATCTAGAAAAGGACTTCCAAGCGGAAAGTTATAAGCAAAAGATAAGTTATTTTCAGAGTTTCTAAGATTTTAAAAATAAGGAGAAAATACTGCTTTTGACTGGGACAATGCAGCAGTACAATTTGTTATGACACATGTATAAGAGCCATTCGTTTTTTAAAAATGCACATCTCAAACATGACTCACTTGTGGTAAGGAACACTATCTACTTTAACAACTAAGAAAGTAAAACTGTCATTCTGACATTTATCAGTATTTCACATATCTAATACTGAAGGGGGCAACTATCACTGTCATAATAATTTTAAAGTCAAAAAATACACAGAATTAAGAGAAACTTCAGAAAATGTTTAGAATGTACACATGCATGCATTTTCAGCCAAACTTTCAAAGATTCCACATGTAACCAAATGACAATTTTGAAACAAAATGAATCTCAAAAATATTCAAGCTTTGTGGCGGACTTACTCTAATGCAACCAGAAAAATAGAAGGGTGAATAGTAAGAGCAGTATATTTCTAAGCAGGGAAAGAAATCACCAACTTCCTTTATCATGAAACAAAAGTCAGAGTCAACATTTTAATAACACTGGCCATCAAGTTATTCGCTACTAGAGAATTCACTTTTCAAGTTGTGTCTTCAAAATGCATCCACTTATATTTTTGGATTAAATTAAGTTTATGAATCAAAAGCCACTGGACTCAGAACTCTAATCTTAAGAGGTTGAAATCCTAACTTATCAAAGCATAGTCCAAACACTATACAGTAAGTCTACCTTTTAGTTTTTATATGTCTCAGCTGCAAAACTCATTTTACAAACAGGAGTTTTGCTCGGTTTCTCCACAGTAAACATCTCTATGCCTAAAATTTTAAGTGGCAATCAAAAAGACAGACTCAAAGGATTCCTGCTATTTCATCGGGCTTTGATAAAAACAGAGCCATCTGGTGGGGTAGCACCGTCTTCCTTTTCGGTGACCGTTTCTACAGTCCCAGAAGCTGACACAATAACCATTGTTTTATTTGCTGGAACCGTCTTCTGTTTCTCAGCAATTGCCGCACAAACAGCAACAATCTCATCACTTTCAAAGTCATAGTCAGGAATCGACTTGGGTGAGAAATGTGTTCCTTCTGATGATGCTTCACACTTTTTAATCTTCTGTGCTACCTTCTGCTGCTCCTGTAGTGTTCTTGCCCAAGAAAGGTCTTCTTTCCATATTTCAGGGTTCATTGGATAGATGTGAAGGGCGACCTGAAAACTTCGAATTGCCTAGGGGGGATTTAAAAAAAAATCAGTTTTTTAATTTGTTTTGTTTTTTTAAAAAAATGAGTGGATTGATATAATCCACAATATCTATCTACCTTCTTAAAATATATACACATATATTTGTATATATTTTTTAAAACACAATGTTTCTAAGGATAGAAATTAGGGCTGGGTCCTAAACACTGGATGATGATTAAGATGAAAAAAAAGAAGTTAAAAAAGTGTGAAAGAAAGTGCCTGACAAATTGCTGCTGAGGACTCCAAATCCATTGAAGTACAGGTAACATTATTATAGTTCAAGATAAGGCAAGTGCATTGTTCTGCTTCTGCAGACCAGCAGACATAAGAATCTAGAGGTTTCTTGGTTAAACCATGATCAGGAAGGTACCAAGAATGCCCACCTTTGAAGACAAGAGCTTAGATCCAAATAACGCTAACATGTATTGACTGTCACAAGAGACAAGAAAGGACATTAAAGAATGATAAAAGGGTCAATTCACACCAGGAAGATGTAACCATTATGTGTCTCTCATGAATAAATGAATAAAATCTAAATAAATAAATATTTTTATTATTTATTTATTTATTTATTTATTTATTTATCATCATTACTCTCCCATATTCTACTTTCTTCCTTCCTCTACATAATCTATTAGTGGTTTTGTCTCCATGAGATACTGGTATCACTTTATAATGTGGGAAATTTAATGCTGCAAAAAATTAACTTAAAAATCGCTTTCTTTATATTTGAATGTTTACCAAATGCCATTTAAAAAACTTTTCATAGACAGCCCAGGTGGCTCAGAGGTTTAGTGCTGCCTTCAGCCCAGGACCTGATCCTGGAGACCCAGGATCGAGTCCCACGTCGGGCTCCCTGCATGGAGCCTGCTTCTCCCTCTGCCTGTGTCTCTGCCTCTCTCATTTTCTCTCTCTCTCTCGTCTGTCTCTCATAAATAAATAAATAAATAAATAAATAAATAAATAAATAAATAAATAAATAAATAAATAAATAAAATCTTTAAAAATATTTTCATGATGTCGGGGGGGATCCCTGGGTGGCTCAGAGGTTTGGCGCCTGCCTTTGGCTCAGCGCACGGTCCTAGAGTCCCGGAATCGGGTTCCGCGTCAGGCTCCCAGCATGGAGCCTGCTTCTCCGTCTGCCTATGTCTCTGCCTCTCTCTCTCTATGTCTATCATAAATAAACCTTTAAAAAAATGTTTTCATGATGTCTAATAACAAAACAAATTATTTTTAAAAAATATTTTATTTCTCTATTTTGGGGTCAAAGGGAGGGAATCTCAAGCAGGCATCCCACTGAGCATGAAGCCCAACATGGGGCTCAATCTCACAACCCATAAGATCATGACCTAAGCCAAAACCAGGAGTCAGATGCTTTAACTGACTGAGCCAACTCGGGGTGCCTTTTTTCAGGCACCCCCTGAAAAAAATATTCTGCCTCTAATATAATTGATGTTTACAATAGAAAAGGATGTTCAGTAATAACTTTGGCCTGTGTTTATGGCTTAATACCTTTAAGAGGTAATTTGCTATTTACTCTTTGCATAGGTGTAGTTCAGCTAATCAAAACAGGTCAGAATAAAATTTCATCATTATAATAATCTGACTTCCTTACCAGGACTATCTCTCCTAATCCAAGCTGAGCACGTCCCAAAGTCTGCCAAGACTCCCATGAATGTGGATTTCTCTGGACAGCCATTTCGGCTGCATGTACTGCTGGGAACATTTCATGAAGAGACATGAGGACCTAGAGCCAAATAAAAGAAACAAAACCTGTCAGTAATATTCACAAATTAGTGAACTACTAATGAATAACCATATGCAAACTTTTTCATTTAAAAAAATTTTTAGTCTGGTAAATATAGTGGTTCAGTGGTTTTGATCCCCTTCTCTGCCATTCAGGATCAGGATGAATATATATTCTTCTTATTTCTAAAATAACTATGAAAATATAAATTATCCCTTTTCAGTTATTGAACTCTGTTGTCCATCTGGTTAAAAAGGTGGTCATGATCTTGCTATGGTGGCTCAGAGACATGAGAATTCTTAATTCCACTTCTGATTATTCTATTTACAATGTGGTTTTCAGGGGACCCCAGGTCTTAATGTTAAACGAGGTAAATTTAAATTTGTTCAACCACCCATCCTATGAACATCTTCATGGTACAGAAATCATTTAAACACTCCCTAGGCCTCCCCACAACTGGGTTTTTCAAACCATACAAAGCAGAAAAATAGGGAGTTCCAGAACTTTCTACTTCAGTCTATGGGAAAGGGCTAGATTTTATCTATCATCTTTAAAACCATTCACATTTCACAAAATTTGTAACACAACTATCATTATCAGGTTACAAATTAAACTATTTATTTCAAACTATTTATTTCATTTTAGTTCACCAGAAATACTGCCTTTAATATATACATAGTCAAGACTGAGAATTAAAGACTTAACCAAATGAAGGTCCTCAGAGCACTTCATTCAATGAACATAATTTACTTGCGGTTTTCTTGGCTAAATTAAAACCAAAGCTGATAAAGAATGTGCCTTATGTTTGAGATCATCATCTGAAAGTATCTGTAAGGTGTGCAGATCAAGGCTGAATTGCAATTATTGTCTGCCAAAAATATATTTGATATTCCGTTAAAGATTTCAAAGTCTTTTGGATAATTTTAATCCAAGTGCTCAGGGATTTTCTTTATAGACTTTCCCACAAAATATTAGACATGTATTTTTTTAATTCAAATGTTATTTTTAAACTATTAATAAATTGAGTCTATTCTGACCTTTTGCCAAGGAGTAGGTCATTTTCAGAGAGATACCATCATTCAGAGTCCAATCCATCCTCATTCTAAAGAAACAAAGCTACTGCTCAGTCCACTACCATTTATTTCCAAGGAAAGCAAACATATTTATTTAAGAAATCACCAGTGACTTCCTCAAAGATAGTCATCTGTTCATATCTTACCACAGGTTGAAATAAGTTAACATCATTGTGAAAATAAATGACTTTCTAATTTCATGCAAAAGACAGAGCCATAAATGATACACCAATAATATTTTATCACCCAGGGCCATCAATAATAATACGGTAACATATTTGGAAAGGAAATGTTGAAAAAATTTGAAAAAGACATACTTGAGAATTATAATGGAAAGAAATGCTATTTTGGCTTATTACTGCTCAACAAACACATGAACACAATAGAGTGAGATTTCATAAGGAAAGCGAAATTCTTCATAATCATTACCTGTGACTTCATCTCATACAGGGTAGCATCATCTGGGGTTAACTGCAGCGCTTCATCCCATTTTTGAATTGCCTCTCGGTATCTGTGGTTAAGTCACATTAGTATCATATTTTCAGTAAGCCCTTGAGAGTACATGACCAAATTTTAAAATCAAGTACTAAGGAATAATTGTAGATCAAAAAATAACTCTATTCAAGAACTAATGACAATAATAATGTTACAAAAGCAAGAAAAATGAAGAGATAAAGGGAAAGGACAGAAAAAGAGAAAAAGACAAATGCAAATAAAAGAGATCCTAGAAATCTTTTTCCAGGGACGCCTGAGTGGCTCAGCAGTTGAGCATCTGCCTTTGGCTCAGGGTGTGATCCTGGGGTCTGGGATCAAGTCCTGCATCAGCCTCCTTGTAGGGAGCCTGCTTCTCTCTCTGCCTGTGTCTGCCTCTCTCTCCCTCTGTGTCTCTCATGAATAAATAAATACAATCTTTAAAAATTAAAAAAAAAAAAGAAAGAAATCTTTCTCCAATTTTATGTTCTGGGCTGAGAAATCACCACCAAAATTTCCCTTTTCATCAACCTCAATGTCTGCAAATGGCCCACACGTTAGATGTAGTGCAAAGGACTTTGCCGAAGAATTTACAATCCAGTTGCAATCCTGGGCTCTACTCAAGCAATCCAGCTGACACAGAACATGAAAAAGCTGCCTGGTAATTGTGTAAAGACTTTTAAGTTCTGGGGCAACTGGGTGGCTCGGCTGAGTGTCTGACTCTTGATTTTGGCTCAGGTCATGATCTCAGGGTCATAGGAGTGAGCCCTGCATCAGGCTCCATGCTCAGTGAGGAGTCTGCTTAAGATTCCCTCCTCCTCTGCCCCTTTCTTGCACCACCCCCAGCTCATACTTTCTCTCCCTCTAAAATAAATAAATAAATAAATCTTGAAAAAAATAAAAAATTCTTCAGTTTTAAGTTTCCTCATATGTACATTCCATGAGCTCAGGCACTGACTTTTCATCACTATTCACACATGTACTTATAAAAAATGGGTCAAATGAATGAAAAACAGTTTAGAGATGGTGATTTCCACTACCACCTTTTTTTTTTTTTTTAAGATTTATTTATTTATTCATGAGAGACACAGAGGGAAAGAGAGGCAGAGACACATGCAGAGGGAGAAGCAGGCTCCCCTCCCCACAGGGAGCCCGATGCAGGACTTGATCCTGGATCCCGGGATCATGACCTGAGCGGAAGGCAGCTGCCCAACTGCTGAGCCACCCAGGCATCCCTACACTACGACCTTTTCACTGACATCCTCCTAGTTAGGTTTTTCTTATAAAAGCTCCAGAGTCAACTAACATCCCCACGAAGTTGTGCCACAGGTACCTCAAACTCATTCTGCCTAAAACTGATCTTAGCATATTACATGCCAAATCTGCAGAAGCACTGAAACACTTTCTTTTTTAAATAAAATTAAGGAAGGACTAAGTCCTACGTGTTGTCCAAAGCAGTCATTTTCACAGGATCCTTCACAAGTGGTTAACTCATGTGTACTCGAATATTTCTAGAAAGAGAAAGTTCTATTTACCAAAATGTTTTCCATTATAATGAGTTGAAACTTTCTATTCTGTATCTTTCCCCTAATGCTACTAATTCTGCTTTCTAGAACTAAACAGAAAACATATAATCTACTAGTTTTATTTTTATTTATTTATTTTTTAAAGATTTTATTTATTTATTCACGAGAGACAAAGAGAGAGAGGGAGGCAGAGACACAGGCCAAGGGAGAAGCAGGCTCCACGCAGGGAGCCTAATGTGGGACTCGATCCCGGGTCTCCAGGATCACACCCTGGGTCAAAGGTGGGGCCAAACTGCTGAGCCACGGGGGCTGCCCAATCTACTAATTTTAATTCTTGGCTACACCAGAATAATCTAGGGAGTTCTAGAAGGGAAGAAATATACAACACAACACACATAACACACACAGCTGGTCCCTGCCTCAACTCATCCAAAACAGATATTCTCAGAAGAGGGCCTAGGCATCTATATTTTTTTGAACCAGGTAATGTTAACATAATAAACACCAAGGTCGTGAACCATTGATAATATCTTTCATAGTGAATTAAGCCCTATCATGTGCTATTTTCTCTTGAGTTACGCATTGTTACCTGTTTTCCAGACCCTTCATTTCCTCTGTATGTTTTCTTCTACATCATTTCCTACTGAATATGGGAAGATCCAAACCAAACATAACCACCAAAGTGTGGGCTAACATGCACTGAATATTATTTAAACAGAGGGCAGTGAAATAAAGAAATAAAGGCAAAATTTGGTAGAAAATACAAAGTTGAAGAACATAAAAAAGCACATTGTTTCCACCTTGCTAGACAGTTCCTTGATTAGCAAGGAACACAAATGGGCAGTGCCATTTTCCAGGGTCTTACCTTATCTTGGCAAATGACAAATGGGCTACAGATACCTGAAAATAAGTTTGCCACAGAGCCAACTCCCTGGCTAGCAGCAGGGTGAGGGTGGACATGGTGGGAATGTATTTTACAGGACACCTTGGCTGCCATTAAGGCTGTAGCAGTAGCTATTGCTATTTTGTAGTAGCAGGCTATATGGAACCATATGCTTCACACTCACCCTGCAAAACCCGCAAAAGCTGGCAGTCTTTGTTTCCAGGCAAACCAAGTCTAAATATGCAGAGATGGCTATCAGACTTACTGCCTGGACCATGGTTAATATCTTCTTCCCTAACAGGGGCCCCTGCTAGGTACTGAAGAGATAACTATTTGAACACTATGTTTAATTCTCCATGAAAGACTACTAGAATTTTAGGAACACAGTGTGATCATTATTCACCTCATTTTTATGAGGTGCTACCACAATGCTGTATGTTTCTCCCTACTTCTGCCTGCATCAACACTATTCTTTTTTTTTTTTTTTTAATTTTAGGTATTTAACATACAGTGCAATATTGATTTTTGGAGTAGAATTCGGTGATTCATCACTTACAAACAAAACCCAGTGCTCATCATCAAAGTACCCTCCTTAATCCTCATCACCTACTTGGTCCATCCCCCCACTCACCTCCCTGCATCAACTCTCAGTTTTTTCTCTGTCATTAGGAGTCTCTTATGGCTTATTTCTCTCTTCTTTTTTTCTTTTCCCCCTTTTAATATGTCCATCTGTTTTCTTTCTTAAATTCCACGTATGAGTGAGATTGTATGGTACTTGTCTTTCTCTGACTTACTTCACTTAGCATAACACATTTTAGTTCAAGCATGTGACTCTTGATCTCAGGGTTGTGAGTTCGAGCCCCACACTGGGTAAAGAGATTGTTTAAAAATAAATCTTTAAAAAAAAAAAACCTTTTAAATTACAAATTATTTCTAGGCTGTTTAATCCTCTAAAAATAAGCTTACATGTTTAACAACTAAAATTGTACTTTTAAAATATTTATTTTTGGGGATCCCTGGGTGGCTCAGTGGTTTGGCATCTGCCTTTGGCCCAGGGCATAATCCTGGAGTCCCGGGATCGAGTTCTGCGTCGGGCTCCCTGCATGGAGCCTGCTTCTCCCTCTGCCTGTGTCTCTGCCTCTCTCTCTCTCTCTCTCTCTCTCTCTCTCATGAATAAATTTTTTAAAAAATTTATTTTTAGTCTTACAGAAAAGAGGGAAAAATCCTTATAACGAAACACAAAGCAAAAGCAAGCCTCTCATGTCCTCTCTCCTCACTCTAGTCTTCAAAATACATGCATATAAACATGCACGTTTAAAAGCTCTACTTCAATGAACAATTACTTTCAATCTAAGCTGTGTAAACAACAAAAGAATATGTACATGAACACTCTTTTCAAACCCTTATGAAGGACAGAGAATTTTTTCTCCTCCAAAAAGTTTAAAAACACACACACACACATACACAAAACCCTTAGAAATAAAAATGACAAACCTGTAAACAAATGCTGGTGAGGAAAAATATCAGCTCACATCCACATGACCTCTAAAACCCATCTGTCATTTGGAACACTATATCCAAAAAAGGGGAAAGTATGCTTTTTTACTTTTTAGAGAAAGAGAACACACTGGATGGGGTGGGGAGGGGGCGGTGACAGAGGGGTTGTGAGACAGAGAATATTAAGCAGACTAGCACTGAGCACGGAGCCAGATGCTGGACTCGATCTTACAACTCTGAGAGTACAACCTGAGCTGAAACCAAGAGTCGGACACTTAACCACCTGTGCCACCCAGGCTCCCCGAAATATGTTTTTTTAAATGCACATCCAGTTTGACCCACCAATTCCATTTCTATAAATCTCCGTTTTGAAGTGGCCTGTGTACGTACACACTATTATCACTGAAAGGATAGTCACTGTACCATTTGTAAAAATTAAAGATAAAAAGATCCTTTCTTAAAAGAGAGATGGCAAGATACATTTAATACATCATGCAATGAAATGCCAGTATCCCCTCATATCTAAATCTTTCTGGTTCCTGGTTTTAAAAAGTAAGAGTCTGGATAGTAAGAGATCGACTAGATAAGTCTTTTTTTTTTAAAGGCAGTTCCACGCATAATAATACAAAACAATCTCTAAGATATATTAAGTAAAAAAGGCAAGGGAAACGGTGTATATATTTAGAATGTTACCACTTATGACGTTTAAAGAAATAACAGGTCCACATGCTTATAAATCTAAAGATTATCTGCGGCAAGATATCAAGGAATTGGTAACTGGTCACATGTGGGAAAGTGAACTCATAGATCAGAGGACAAGAGTGAGGGCAAAATGTACTTTTCATTGTATATCCTTTGTTATTATTGCATTTGCCTTTTAAAATCATATGAATACAGGGTTGCCTGGGTGGCTCAATTGGTTAATTGTCTGACTCTTGATCTTGGCTCAGGTCTTGATCTCACAGTGTTGAGTTCAAGGCTCACACTGGACTCCAAAGAGTCTATTTAAAAAAAAAAAGAAAAAAAGTAAAATCATGTGCATGTGTGTTGTTCTTTTCATTAAAAATTGTACCAATAAGGTAAACAAATCATGGCCCTTGCTAATATTACACACACACACAGAGAAAGAGAATAAATGAGAAGGAAAAAAGATTCCAGGGCTGGAGTTTTCAAAATTCAGAAGTCATGCAGAGAAGAAAGGGCTAACAAAGACAGCTGAGAAGCAGAGAAAGAAAGGAAGAAGAAATTCAGGAGTGTATGTGATTTCATAGAAAACAAGAAGTGTGTCACAGAGAGTGACAGGTTGTACCTAAGGGAGAAGTAGTAACTAACGTGTATGTCAATGGGAGCACTGAGTGAAACAGCAGAAACCAGACTGAGGTGTGAGGTGGAAGGAAGAAAGGAGAGACAAGGACTGCAGACAACTCCCTGGGGGAAATTTTTCCGTGAATACCCAAGAGAGAAATGAGAAGATAACTGACCAGGATTATAAAATCAAGAGAAGGTTGACATATATCTCAAACACATGTCCAGACTGAACTCATTACCAGCTCCTAATCCAAACTTACTCTACCCTGGCAACCTTGGCTTGGAGAACAGCACCACCAAGTCATCTTTGATTATACTTTCCCTGGGTTACATGAGTCATCAATTCTCTCTCTGATTCACCCTTCAACCCACTGTTGCTGCTCCTATTTAGTGTGGTCAGCCTTCCTTGCTGGGATTATCAAAAATTCAATTAAGGTTTTCCTCTGGCCTCCTCTTGACTAGACTTCCATGGTTGGAACACTGTTCTGTTTGTCAGCTAATTCCAGTTTGTCTTTCCTGACTCCACTCTCATGCCCTTCCCTCCCAGAAATCATCTCAAACACTCTTCAATGGGTCTATTCCCCCATTTAATTAAATACTCTCCTTTTATATCATCTGAAGAACTTTCTAAATAGTCCTCTTGGGATCCCTGGGTGGCGCAGCGGTTTGGCGCCTGCCTTTGGCCCAGGGCGCGATCCTGGAGACCCGGGATCGAATCCCACATCAGGCTCCCGGTGCATGGAGCCTGCTTCTCCCTCCGCCTGTGTCTCTGCCTCTCTCTCTCTCTCTCTCTCTCTCTCTCTCTCTCTGTGACTATCATAAATAAATAAAAAAAAAAATTAAAAAATAAAATAAATAAATAAATAAATAGTCCTCTTTACTCCATATCAAAACAATTTCTCTCTGTGTCACCCACAAAAGATGCTTATGTAATATTTTCTTTGCAGCAATGGCTAACAAAAGCACTACATAAATGTTTTCTGAGTAAAAAAAAGATATAAGAAATTAATATACTATGCTATTTTGGGTGAGGAGAGCAGAATATAAATCAACAAATGTCAAATGATGTTGAATATAATTTTATCTTTGCTGAATTCGAAAGACTTAGATTTTACACAGCTTTAGAGTAAATTTTAATTATTTGTTCTAATTATTTAAGTTCTTGATAAAAAGAAAAGCTGATACACTAAAATACTAATAAACTCAAAAGCTTTATTCCAGATATAGTTGATTCTCATTTCCATAGTTATGTTCCACAAAGTTGTTGTAGAGACTTAATTTAGCAAATACTGAATCATTGCTCATAGGGAAAATACAGGGTTAAGTTCCTGCAAGTGGCTGGTCATATTTTTATCAACTTATTAACATATAGCCTTGTTTTATGTGTTTCTGTTTAAAGACATCTTATTAGGGGCCCCTGGGTGGCTCAGTGGTTGAGCATCTGCCTTTGGCTCAAGTCGTGATCCCAGGGTCCTGGGATCAAGTCCCACCTGGGGCTCCCTGCAGAGAGCTCACTTCTCCCTCTGCCTATATCTCTGCCTCTCTGTGTATCTCTCATGAATAAATAAATAAATATTTAAAAATAAATAAAGACATCTTATTTAATAAATATTCCTGATTCATTAACACTGAACTCATGGCCAACAGCACTGTAACTCATGCCTGCACAAAGCTTACTGAACACACATATTTTCTCTATAAAAATCTGTGATCATTCACATCACGGCCTTCTTGTCCTTAGGAACAACAGATACACTTCTGAACTATACTTGGGCACCATTTTAAACAGCAAAATCACCAACAAAAGAACAAAAATGTAGAAAATATAACATTAGGCCACAAAAAGGGTGCCTGTTTACAGTATGGGAGCTGAAACAAGAAGGCAAAGTTCTTCACCTTGTGTAACTCACCTGGGAACATACGCAGCGGGCACTCAAATTTTTCTCAGCTCTTTGCATCTTCACTAATGATTGTAAAATCACCAGGAGCATTGATTTGGGGGTTATTAATATATTTTAGTGAGTGGGTAAACTCATAAATGCAGAATCCATGATACTTAAGCAGAAATGCTATAGGATTTTTTCTGTGTCAAGTAAAATGAAACTAGTCACAAATGAGTATCACTTTCCACTAATACCATGTCAGATTTCTATTTGATTTCTATCAATAATTTTACATCCTTATATGGAAACACCGAAACAAATTTAAAAGCTATTTCTATCCCATGTTGGGTGTAGAGATTACTCAAAGTTAAGTAGGCCTCATGCCCAGTGTGGGGCTTGAACTCACTATCCTGAGATTAAAAGCTGCATGCTCTACCGAATGAGCCAGCCAGGTACTTCCCCTCCCCTCAAAGCTATTTCTACACAGCTACATTTTTAGCAAATCCCTAGCTAATACTAACATTCATAATTTTATTTCTTCACTAAAAACTATGTTATCAAGAACTTTAAAGTTTACACCTTATTTTATATTATGTATCTAATAATATTTACAATAATTGTATCCAAAAATGTTTCATGATAAGATAACTTTTCTGGCTCAGTTTATATTTTCTTATTGGAAGTGGCTTTCCTTTGTTAAGGATATAATATTTGAAATTAAAGGCTTAGTTTACTCCTTGACTTTGTAAGAGCTTTCATATAGACATTATAATGATATTGAAAGTAATTTTAGATAGACTTAATTTGAGTGAAAGATGTGTGACTTCCAATGTAGGTATATCAGGTTCCAACTTTTAGACAATGATCAATTTTCGAAATTAAACCAAAAACAAAATGTGTAAGTTATTTTGAGTTTCTCTGTGTAGAATTTGGAGCAGCATTCTGAAGAAAGCAAGGACAAAATAATGTGTAAGCAATACAATGAACATTTATCATAAGGAATCTAATTTCCATAACTTAAGCTCAGAAAGAAAGAAAACTGAACAAAAAGGCAATAAAAGAGAAAAACATACTTCCTAATCACCGCATATTTTCTCAAGACATATGTATTCAGAAGGGAAGTGGATTGGGAAGAAGTCCTGAGATGATGCTCAGACCAGAGTCCCTGCGCGATCCTATTAGGCAAGGGAAAAGATGTAACCATACTTTAAATTCTCAATTGCCTCGAGTTTTAGTCACTATAACTTATTGAAATTATTGTACATGGGATTAGGTTAAGTCATAAAGCCCACTTTCAGTAATAATTTAAACTTAAACTATTTACTTACACAAAAGAACAAACATATCTTAAAAGTGTCTAATTTATTACAGACAAGAACAAACAATTTAGGGTGGATCAACTGCCTCTGGAAACAGTAAGAGGAGCTCTGTAATTACATCAAGGTGTATACACACTGAATAAAGGTCATTTTCCAAAGCAAATTAAAACAATGATGTCAACTCCTACCTAGTGCAGGATGTTTCTTAGTTATTATTATATTGAAAGTAATTGCCCTGTTCTCCTTGCCATACTAGACACGTGTTTTCTAAAAAAAGTAAAAAGTCACAATTTTAATATCCCAATTTCTTTTTTTTATAAAGATTTTATTTATTTATTCATGAGAGACATACAGAGAGAGAGGCAGAGACACAGGCAGAAGGAGAAGCAGGCTCCTTGCGGGGAGTCCAATGCAGGACTCGATCCCAGGACCCCAGGATCATAACCTGAGCCAAAGGTAGATGCTCAACCACTGAGCCACCCAGGAGTCCCAATCTCCCAATTTCTACTTCTGATACAGAGATCCTTTAAAATTATTTTATCATCCATATTATTCACTCATTGAATATACACACAAATGTCACAAAATAAAATTCACTAGGAATTAATTCCAGTATCATGGAATAACTTGGATCAAATTAAAACATGTAAGTAAATGGGCAGGACTATAGCAAGCTGCCTTATTTTAATAAGTATATGATTCAACCACAAATTATGCAAAAGGCAAAATAATAAAGAGGGCTCCCTTCCCTAGCTAAACCCAATCGACTTGCCTTCTTGCTTCCTCTGAGAGGCTGACTGTGACTCCCTTGCCTAGATCATTCTTGTGACTACTGGCTCATGATATCCAGTTACTTTTCCTTACAGAACTTACAATTTTACACTTATTTCTCTGTTTGTTTAAGCCGGAAGTTCTGTGTACACCAAGATATATGCAGCTGTAGCACCTAACAGGATAGGACTTCACATATATCAATAATTTCTGAAGGAATAAGGTAGACACAAAGAGTGGTATACAGTCTCTGTGGGATAAACAAAGACAATACGGCCCTGACCACAAAACAGCTGCCAGTGCCTAAGCCAAAGCTTTAAATACCACAGTTAAAAATGTAATAATCTTAAGAGCCCTAATGCATTTCAGCATATTTGCACAATCTAGTAATAAAAATAAAGAATGCTTCTGTCCTAAGAAAGATACATTATCTGAAAAAAGAGAATCCTAATAATCACTGAAGACTTTGTAATACATATGCTAAATAAAAATCCTAAAGAATTAAATCCAGCAACTTATTAAAGAGTATGAAGTCCACATGACCATGTAGGATACACCTCAGAAAAGCATTAGAAAAACTTTTGTATGTAAACAGACAAATGGAGAGGGAAGGTACATGACTTTCAACAATACTTAACATCCATTTCAACTATTCATAGCTATTCCCTATAATGTTCTTAACAAAAACTATATACATCACAGAAATTTAGTCTCTTGGTGCAATTATCCACTAAGCTTTAATGATATCATGTCTAAAAGTGGTAACTATGTCACTAAAAAGAAAGTGCTTGTACTTCTTCAGGCAAATTATGGGTGATTTCAAGCCTATCTCTAAATATTTCCAAATATTACTTCAGACACAACATGAAAAGCTTTGGAAATGTGCTATGTTCTATTCTCTGAAAAATTAAGTTATACCTTCATAATAATCCTCCTATTCATAATATTCTAAGAAATGTAGTGGTAGTAAATTCTGGAGAACTTAACACTAGTGAATCTATTTCTTCCTGTATTAGTTTATCAGTCCAATCTTTTCTCTACCACTCCCCACCCACACCTCTGCTCCACTCAGCTGTGTATGTGCCCAATTCCCACCCACGGATCACATCTTTGTTCATGTGGGGCCCCCCAGCACACAAACACATGCATATCTAGAATTGCACTCCTTACCCCTCTTCACTATTCAAAGGCTCTCTCTCCTTTAAGCCCAAGGTAAAATTCCTTTCTTCATGAAGACCATATGAGTACCACTCATCTGACCACATAGTAACACTGGTATTCCTAAAGTACTGTATGTTTTACAACGTACTTTCAATACCATCACTTAATATACAGTTATTCTCACAAAAAGTTCATTCACTTAGTGCTCATAAAACTCCCCGACCATTGGCATTATTTGTTCTCATTTTACTGAGGAGCAAAGATAGAGAGCAGCTATGGAACTAGTCCTCAGACACGTGGTATTAATCCTGTAAAAACCAGAAAGCTAGCTCTTACAACTACAAGACTAATGCTTTTCCAACTACCCCAATGCTTTCTCCCATTTAATTTTTGTCTAATTTTTCTATGTATTTTTATCTTCTCTTTACTAATGAGTTGAAGGACCAAAGGGTACATTCACCTGTATTCTCTACAACACCCAGAACATGGCCAGGCATATAGAAGGTGTTAACATCCCAGATTCTATCTACCTCATTTGTCTTACCTTCTCCAAGAGAAGTCTCAGAAAGTAGCGAAAAAAAAAAAAAAGAAAAGAAAAGAAAAGAAAAAAGCAAAAAGCATGAAAGACATAAAAAGTGGGGACAATAGCTAGTATGCTGAAAATATATTTAAAAAAAGGAAAGGAATGAAAACAAGTTTTACCCTAAAACAAAAGTAGCAAATGCCTTAATTCTTACTTTGTTCCATCTTACCATTCCACGTATAGAAATTACAAGAAATCCCAAGGCTAGGAGAATGGGAATATAGGTAGAAAGAACCAAGAGATTAAAATTCTAGGTAGAGTAGAAGGACTTTAAGACCCTGGGATGTGTGAGGTTTCAGGAGCCTCAGCTTTTGAGAAAAGGGCTGGTCTGGAGACCAAAGTCAGTAGAGTAAAGCTCCATATAATGAGTATTTTAGGCTTTGTGGGCCATACGGTCTGCCACAACTGCTCAGTTCTGCTGTGGCACAAAAAACAGCCACAGATAATATACAAACAAATGTGCATGCTATGTCCAATAAAACTTTATTGACCACTTAAAATTTGTCACATTTGTCAAATGTTCTTTTCACTTTCAGTTCTATTTTCTGCCTAACTTAACCAGAACACTTATCACCCCATGGCAGCTATTTATATCCATTTATAAAGGCAGTTTGGGTTGTCATTATGACTTAGAGGCACTAGTGACAAGGGTTCATGGATGTTAACATCCAGCAAGCAAGGGGCAATCCTCACCAACAAAGACCTGTCCTGCCCAAAATGCCAACAACACTGTTACTGAGAAACAGGGTGGCTTCCCCCACCACGCCCTCCCACCCCCACAAGCCACTTACATTATCACGAAGTACAAATGAAACTAAGCAGTTCGAGATGACACTGACCATCACTCACTCTGTTTTCTCTTTTCATTAGGCAGCACGTACACACAGATACACATACAAACATTGACATGTGCAAACACAGGCACACAGATTTCAGGGCAAAATAAAAATGTCCATTCCACCCCCTCAATTATGCTGCTTTTATTTTGAAGACATTGTCACGGCTGGCAGCAGAGGCTTTGCTAAGTGAAATGTGCTTTATGCCTACAGGACACACAAAGGTTTACAGACACAAGTGAGCTGTTCTCCACTGGCTAAAAGGAAGCAGCAACCAGTGGGCATCTACTTCACTGTCATAAGCTTATTGAATTCTCTCTCCTCCCTCATTTTTCATCTCTTTGATGTACTTCTCCTACAAATAAAGGGTAGCACCACCCAGATCCTCCATTTTGGGATCACAGGAAAGTTGGCACCCAACAAATCAATGGTTTCTTATAACTTCTAAGCATATCGCTTAATTCAACTTCAGCTTGGAACAGACTGAACAGACACAGCCCTGCTGCAGCTGTTGGATAGGAAGCATTACAAGATAAAAACTTGGTTTAAAGTCACTATGGTTAATAAATGACATTGATTCCGCCAGTTTAAAGGCAACCTTAACAGCATGCTGGCGAACTAGCACAAGGAAGGAAGCAAAGAGAATGGGCCCAGGGGTTGCACGAGGGCAGGGTGAGGTAAGCCCTATGCTGAGGTAAAGAACAGCTGGTGATCAAGCCAAGTAGGTTAGCACACTCATTTATCGGACAGAAATGTCAAAGTGTTTAACTACTTTGCTCCCAATTAGATTCCTAATTTACTATGGCTTCAAGTTTAATGAGCTTTATAGTTATCAGCTTGTTCATTTGATAAATATTTATTAAGCATCTATTCTGGGCCAGGTAGTATTCTAGGTACTGAGGATGCAGCATTCAACAAGATATAAAACGACCCCTACTGTTTTTCTAGATCTTATATTCTAGAATGTTTGCATGCAGGAAGAAGGCAGAGAAAGACAACAAACCTAAGTTAAAATATGATGAGTGCAGATGAAAAAAAAAAAAAGTGGAGGGATGTGAAAGGGAGTGACTCCAAATGTGTGGTCAGAAAAGACCTCTCTAGAAAGGTATTTTAGCTATGATCTGACTGACAAAATGTGGTCAGCTAAGATATGAGGAAAGTTCCATTCCAGACAACAGAAGAGCCCAAGCCAAGGAAAGGCCTAACACCTCATTTTGAAGAAAGAAAACCAGCATGGTTACGGCAGCAGGAGGAAGGAGAATGAGGGGTACAAGAGGCAAACTAAGCCATGATATCTTAGGAACTAGGAGGCCATGGTTATGACTGTGGCTTTAATTACATGTGTGATGGGGAATCTGTAGAGTTTTAATGCAACACATAGACACAATTTACATTTTCAAAAGATCAATCAGGCTCAGGGAAGTATAAGAATGAGCACAGGGAACAGGAGACTACCTGAATGATCCAGGTAAGAGATTAGTAGTAGATTAGATGACAGCAATGAAAAGAGAGAGGATAAAAAAGATTTAAAATATACTTGAAAAAAAAAGAGAAGGGCGCCTGCATGGCTCAGTTGATTAAGCGGCTGCCATCAGATCAGATCGTGATCCCAGAGTCCTGGGATATAGTCCTGTGTCAGACTCCCTGCTCACTTTCCCTCGTTCTCTCTCTCACAAATAAATAAATAAAATCTTTAAAAAAAAAAAAAAAAAGAAGAATATGTTTAAAAAATAAGGTCAACTTAACCTGGATATTAGGAACAAAAGAAAGAAGAGAATCCATGATGACATCTTAGTTTGGGTTCCCTGGGAAACAGAGCCTAAAGCCTAAGCTTAGTCTTTTTGGGAAGTAGGATCCAAGGGAAGCAAGAGTAAGGGTAAAAAAGAGAGTGAGGCAGGAAAGAGAATAAATATAAGGCATCTGCTAAGCTGGCAATAGCTTCAAAAACAAACAGATGATTGCTAATCTTGTAGAACTTCTTCAGAAGACTGTATAAAACCTGTGTGTCTTGGAAACTGTCCAGTGAGTAGAAGAAGGGAAAATAATCTGCAGACTCCCTTCAATACTCTGTCTCCCACCAAATTCTACCCCACGTTTTAACCCCTCCCATACTTCTCGGTGTGTGACCCACTCCCTTCAGAGCATCTACAAGTCCAATCCGGCCAGTGTCAAGGTGTGATGGTCTCGGGTTGTCATTTAGGACCATAAATGTGGGCTGTTTGGTCTATAACAGCAGCAGCTGCTTCCAGGGCCTAATGGCCATAAGAACAGCAAAAAGGGCAGGCAGTTGGAAGTGACTGGGGCTGATTAGCTCTTTACTGGCACATAAACCAGTGGAACTGACTCCAGGCTTTTAGGCTTAAGTAACTGGGCAAATAGTGATGCCTTTTACTGACATGGGGAAGACTAAAAAGTACCAGATATTTGAAAGAAAAAGCAAAGTTCTGCTTAGTACATGTTCAATTTGAGATACTAATTAGACATCCAAGTGAGTATAAAGTAAGCACTGGAGATTTAGGAGTCTGGAATTCAGGTGGGAAGACAGCACTACAGATACACTGTCGGTAAGGAGAGGGTACTGAAAGCACGAGACTATATAAGTTTAAGAAGGGAAAAAATAGATATAGAAAAGAGAAGTACTGACTAAATACTATGGCCTACCAATATTTAGAAAATGAACACAAGAAGAGGAAGCAAAGATTAAGAAATGGACAGTGAGGGACACCTGGGTGGCTCAGCGGTTGAGTGTCTGCCCTCGGCTCAGGGCATGATCCTGGAGTTTCGGATTGAGTCCCACATCAGGCTCCCTGCATGGAGTCTGCTTCTCCCTCTGCCTATGTCTCTGCCTCTCTCTCTGTGTCTCTCATGAATAAATAAATAAAATCTTTAAAAAAATATTTTAAAGAAATGGACAGTGAGACAAAAGAAAAACTGTGAGCGTGGTGCTGTAGATGAGAGAGCAGTGTATTCAGGAAGACAGGGGTCAACTATGCTGAATGATGACAAGGACAATGAATGAGAAAAGAGACATAATGTCTGGAGGTTATATAACCTTCACTAGAGGGGCTGCAGTAGGCCAGTGGGAATAGAAACGTAATGGATTAGACCCAGAGGATGATTCATCAAGAAATGGAGCTGGTGGTGAAAGGCGAATGAAGAAATGGTGGGGCATGTGCAGGCAAGGGAAGCTTTTTAAATGGCTGTTATCAAGATATGCTTGTACATCAGTGAGAGGAATCCAAAAGAGAGGGAGGAACAGATGACATCTAAATGAAGCTCACAATCATTAAGTAGATCCATGCTGAAGCCAATAAAACGCATGCCACATGGCCAGACTGCCCTCAGATTCACTTTGGTAGGTATACTTTTCTAGACAAGAGACAAAATTCATGGTAAATTCTAATTATATTTCTTCTTCACACATACACACCAATTCCCACAGAGAAAACTGGACATAATCAAATATCACCATCTAGTGGCTGAAACCTTGAAAGCCAGCCTATCAAAGTTGGGACTCACACTGTGACTCTGGAAAGGTTTATCCCAGTTAGTAACAATTCTAGAAAAAGGTGTCTGAACAAAATAACTTGTAAAAAATCTTAATATTACATGAAATGTACCAATCACATATAAAATCCTAAAATATAATATCTGGAGTACATCTATCAAATGTTTCCCAGGTGCTAGGTGACATGTTAAGTTCTTTTTACAAGGACTTGCCTTTTAATTCCCCAATAGTCTGAGAGAAGTCTTACCATTTGACACAGGAGGAAACTGACACTTAAAAAGTTAATGATATACCAAAGGTTATACAGACAGAAATAACAGGATCTGAACAGAGGTAAAATGACTTCAAAATCCACACTCTTAATCACTATACTCACAATACTGTCCCTGTAAATCATCAAAATTACGTAGTGTTTAGATAGAACACCAGTTTTTGGTTACAAAGAATCATAAAGGCAGAACTTCAAATCTTAAAAACCAAGGGTACCTGGGTGGCTCAGTGATTGAGCATCTGCCTTTGGCTCAGGTTGTGATTCCGGAATCCTGGGATCAAGTCCTGCATCAGGCTCCCTAGAGGGAGCCTGCTTCTCCCTCTGCCTGTGTCTCTGCCTCTCTCATGAATAAATAAATAAAATCTTTAAAAACTATTCCATTGTAAACCAAAGTTTTTCCAGAGTAGTTAGTAATGAAGTAAACCAACAGCAGGAGACTCCGAAATGCTAAAGAACTGTGCTGCCTTTGGAGGAAGGATGACATTAACATACTTGGATTGCGCTACATTTCATGTGTCCAGATAACACTCTAAGGGCTAAATAAAACTAAATAAGAAAATATTCAGTGCAAAAAAGATAGAGGAAAGAAAGAAAAGGAAGGAAGGAGAGAAGAAAAGAAGAAAGAAAATCACAAGGAGGCAAAGGCTTGTATCCTAGGAAGTAGTAGCTCTCTCTCCTTCATCACCTTTCCTCCTTCCTCCATCTCTAGCAATTCCTCCAGAATCCTACTTCTCTACCATTCTCGTGATTAGTACTCACCCCAAGTTCAAGGTGTTCCGTATTTTGATGCACTTAATCCCTACCATCATTTTATACAAAAAAACAAAAAACAAAAAACAAGGTGACATGATTTTATACACAATTTTATAAAACTTCTGAGATGCTAACTTGAGGTAAGTTCTAACTTGAGAACTGGGAATATGTGCAACTGCAAAGTTCCCCTCCCCATTTCCAGACTGGGGACTTCTACCACTGCTCCCAGAGCATAGGAAGTAAATTAAGAGGCTAATACATGACCCTGAGACCATGACCTAGGCCAAAATCAAGAGTTGGATGCTAAACCGACTAAGTCACCCGGGCAGCCCTGATTTTTTTTTTTTTTTATCAAAGGTACTGGAGTATAATTTAAATGCCAAAACATGTACCCATTTTAAGTATCCTCTTCGATGAGTTTTTAAAAATGTACACACCTAGGTAGATATTACAACTATTCACATTAAAGAACATTATTATTATTATTATTATTTTAGATTTTATTTATCTATTCGTGAGAGACACAGAGAGTAAGAGAAGCAGAGACACAGGCAGAGGGAGAAGCAGGCTCCCTGCAGGGAGCCTGACGTGGGACTTGATCCCGGATCTCCAGGATCACGCTCTGGGCTGAAGGCGGCACTAAACCGCTAAGCCACCGGGGCTGCCCAAGAACATTATTATTAACCCAAAAAGTTCCCTATGCCCTTTCACAGTCAACCCATCCCAATTTCTAGTTCCAGACAAACACTATAGATTACAGTCCCATTTAGGGATTTACATAGATAGAATCAGACAATGTGCCCTCTTTCTTTTTCTCTGAACATAATGATTTTTGGATGCATCAATCACTCCCTTTTCATCACTCAATAGGATTGTCACTACAGATTAGATCTGTCTTTAGAGAGTTTTACATAGATGAAATCAGATAATATACATTCTTTGATTTCCTTCTCTGAACATAATAATTTTTGGATGCATCATCATTCCTTTTCATCGCTCCATAGGGTACTACCGGATGGATATACCACAATTTATCCATTTACCTGCTATGAACATTTTGATTGTTTCCACTTAATGGCCACTGTGAATAAAACTACTAGGAACACTGTTAGATAAGTCTTTCAGTGAATATATGTTTTCCTTTCTCCTGAATAAATATCTAGGAGGGAGTAGATTGCTGGATTGTATGGTAAGGTGTATGTTTAACTTTACAGGAAACAGACTGTTTACCAAAATA
The DNA here is from genome assembly GCF_048418805.1 of Vulpes vulpes. Classification (NCBI taxonomy): domain Eukaryota; kingdom Metazoa; phylum Chordata; class Mammalia; order Carnivora; family Canidae; genus Vulpes; species Vulpes vulpes. The sequence goes on along the minus strand of NC_132783.1, from coordinate 127,300,319 downwards.
GTAAAACTATTTTACATTTTCATGAACAATGGCTGAAAATTTGAGTTGCTTTACATCATCACTTGATATTGTCAGTCTTTTCAATTTTAGCATTCTAGTGGTTATGTAGTACTATGCTGTGGTTTTAATTTGAAGTTTTCTGGTGACTAATGCTGAGCAGCTTTTCATGTGCTTAGTGGCCATTCATATATCTTCTCTTGTAAAGTTTTAGGTCAGCCTTTTTAACTATTTTTTAACTGGCTAGTGTGTTGCCACTGAATTGTGAGAGTACTTTATACAGTCTAGGAAAATGTCTTATATCTATTCATTATAAATGTTTTTCTCAGTCTGTAGCCTGAATTTCCATTTTCTTTTTTTTTTTTAAGATTTTATTTATTTATTCATGAGAGACACACAGAGAGAGGCAGAGACATAAGCAGGCTCCCAGTAGGGAGCCTGATACAGACCTCGATCCCAGGACTCCGGGCCTGGGATCACTACCTGAGCCAAAGGCAGATACTCAACCACTGAGCCACCCTGGTGCCCAAATTTTCATTTTTTTAATTATGCCTTTTGATAACCAGAAATTTTAACTTGGATCAGCTACGACATGAATATGAGTCATTTCTGTACCTTACATTCTTTTCATGATCTGTAGATGTCCATTCTCACACTATTAAGGCACAGCATTCAAGAATGTGGTAATGAAATAAAGTAGCCTAAGTTCTCTACATATTTTTTTGTTCCATAAAATTGTTTTGGCCAGTCTAGATTCTTTGCATTTCCATATGAATTTTAGTATAAGCTTGTCAATTACTACAAAATCAAGCCTGCTAGAATTTTTATTGGAATTACATTACGTTTATAGTTCTATTTGAGGGTCTGATAAGTGACACAAATTGTTCTAAGTGCTGAATACAGAGTAGAAAAGTCAAAGTCCCTACTGTCCTGAAGCCTACATTCCTACAGTAGGGAACCAAACAGCATATAAACAAATAGCTAAATAAGTGTGTAAGGTAACTTCAAAAAGGGAGAAATGCTAAAAGTTAGAAAAGGTTGATGTGAGGAATTCAAACGGGAAATGAGCTCAGAAAGGGGCTCACAGAAATGACAACATGCGGGCAGAGATCAAGAGGACAAGAACATAGACATCAGAAAACAGAAGATAAGACTTTTCAGACAGAGCATCATAGGACAAAGTTGTATAAAAACTGTGTTCAAAAACACAAGGAAGGACAGCATGGCTAAAACGTAGTGGAAATGAGAATGCTTAGAGATGAAGCTGATTCAGAAGACAGGGACTGAGGTTTTGTTCGTTTTTTTTTTTTTTTTTTAATTTAGCTTCACTATTCCTCCTTATATTATTTTTTATTCCTCATATTACTTAAATCAAGTTTAATATTACCTTAGGCCTTTTTAAACTATATTTCTATTTAGTTTTGGCACAGCGTAGCCAAACTGTTCAACCCACTAGATTCCTTTTATTCTGTTTAGTTATCTTCTAAAGCTGTGTATATATTATTCCAAAACAAATGCTGACCAGCAACAAACTCCATCATTTCACAGTGTTCTCCATTCAAAATAAAACACCCAACCCAGCTGATTTTGGTGAAATGACTCAATGTTTTGACATGCAGGCAGAAAACAAGAGTTATTTTGTTTATCTACAAAGTTGCTATCTCTCTTGTACCACAGGAAATTCAGAGGGACTCCCATGGTAATAACCAAATTGCTTTTTCCTCCTGCACACTAGTGTGGTCTAGAGAAAAAGGCAAAAACAAAGTTAATGAACTTTTAACAGGCATTTACAGGAATTTCTAAAGATGTTTTATGGATGTTCTGAAAGTGATTTCATAAATGTGGAAAATTTATAGTGGGTTTTCTTCTGACTAAGACAGAATGCTCAATCTTGCACAGTTTTACAAAAAAACTAATACCACATTTAGAATTCATAATGTAACATTAGGCTGTTAATTGCGCTTGATTGATATTTATTTTCCATAATTGTTTTCCAATTTGAGGTGCTAATATACTATAGTTTAGGCACCATTTGATGTTTTATATAAATATTAAAATATATCAATAAAAGATTACTCCAAGAATCAAAAATAAGAACAGACCTAGAAACTAAAATGTTGTTTCCTCAACTCTGACTCATTCATGACTAAAATGACTGACAAGGAATCTTATAACCACCCTGATCAATTTTAATTAAGGAAGAAGGAAAAAGAAAAAAGAAAAAAATTGCTTTTTGTTCAGTACTACTTTTAATTTCTCAAATGTTTCATTACCACATAGAAGATACCAGTCAAAAGCACACAGGCCTGATTTTAGATCTCTAGGTGAGCTGAAGAGTGTTCTGTCCTAAACATAGACCTATTCAGATATTACTCCCGCTGACCATACATATACCTTCTCAAAATCATCCCTAATGCAAAAAACAAACAAACAAAAAAAACAAAAAAACCACTCCTCGTGATGATCAGTATAATTCTTTTTTTTTTAATTTTTTAAAAATTATTTATTTATTTATTCATGAGAAACACACACACACACACAGAGGCAGAGACAAAGGCAGAAGGAGAAGCAGGCTCCATGCAGGGAGCCCTACGCGGGACTCGATCCCCGTTCTCCAGGATCACACCCTGGGCTGAAAGCAGCGCTAAACCGCTGAGCCACCCAGGCTGCCCAGTATAATTCTCTAATATATTTCCTTCACCAAGGATAAATGTTTCAAGATTTTTATTAAAATATGACTTTCAGCAGATATTAAACACAGAAAACAGACATAGGCATGAGATCTTTCAAATGGCTCCACTGACGACAACCTGATGTTATTTCCTCTCAATATGATACAATAGAAAGTGCAAACTTGATTATTAAGTATTCTTGTCAAAAAGTTAATCGGAATCTAAATCAAATCTCCACACTTCAGTTTAGAAGAAATGCATGAGATAGAGGAACCAGTTAAATGACATCCATAAGGGAACAATCAAATAGAAAACTGGTCTAGACTCTTCAAAAATGCCAATATCATGGAGGATAAAGTAGGGGACCTAAGTAAACACTAAAGAGATATAACAACCAAATGAAATGTATGAGCTCTGATTGGATCCTGGTTTAAAAAAAAAAAAACTGTAAGAGACATTTCAGTGAAAATTAGAAAAATCTAAATATGGACTGCATATTAGTGTTTAGTAAGAGGTATCTTTTATTCTTTTAAGTAGCCTTCCTGCCTAACATGGGCTTGAACTCACAACCTAGAGATCAAGAGGGATATGCTTCACTGACTGAGCTAGCCAGATGCCCCCAAATATTTTTATTCTTATAAAAAGCATGCTAAATTAGGAGAGAGGTGTCATTATGTCTACAACATACTTTGAAACAGATCACAAACAAATTGTAAATTTACAATTACATACGTCATACATACGTATGTGTATGTTGCACAGAAACAGATAAAGCAACTATTAGTAATTTTTGAATCTAGATAGAAGGAATACAGGGCTAAACTATTCTTTCAACCCTAATATTGATTTGAAATTTTTGAAAATAAAAATATCCTTCTCTACCTCTAGGTTATAAAGATATCCTTTCATATTTTCTTTCATTCACTGTGTAGCTTTACATTTCACACTGAGATGTTTTTTAGCTCTGTAGAGTCCATCTTTGTATGTGGTATCAGGCACAGATCATTTTCTTTGCCTATATAGAGAATTCCAGCTTTCTCTATAGAATCTATGAACTAGGGGATCCCTGGGTGGCGCAGCGGTTTGGCGCCTGCCTTTGGCCCAGGGCGCGATCCTGGAGACCCGGGATCGAGTCCCACATCGGGCTCCCGGTGCATGGAGCCTGCTTCTCCCTCTGCCTGTGTCTCTGCCTCTCTCTCTCTCTCTCTCTGTGACTATCATAAGTAAATAAAAAAAAAAAAAAAAATTTAAAAAAAAAAAGAATCTATGAACTAATGGGTCCAGACCTCATTGATTTGTGAAAGAATGATTTTTGGTCCCACTGAAAGACCTACCCAGAGATTGGGGAAAAGGAACATGAAAGTAGGAAAAAAAGGAAAACGGATAACAGTGAAGGGTGATTAGGAGAAGTATATGAGCTTAGCTGAGGAAGGGCTGAGGATAAATGAAACTACTATCAAATTCCTGTGCACCTGCATTTATTGAAGTATACAAAAGCCAATGGAAAAGGATAACTGAACACCTCTTAAAAAAAAAAAATACATGCCATCAAAGTCCTTCAGGAAACATCTAATTTGTCTGGTATATATAATAACACAAGGACAAAGTTTCCAGGAATTAAACTATCTCCTACCAATAACTTGGATTACATTTTATTTAGCGTTTACTCTTCTTCAGACAGAACAAAAATGACAGCAAAGCAGACATTCCAAGCATCTTAAAGACTCTTCTACAAACTTTCCGATTCCAGGAAAATGTTTAAAGGTGTCTTTAAAACTTTTATTTATCTGATTAATTTAGCACCCAGATCAGATGTTTAAACATGAATTAACAGATTCTTAACTCTTCATCTCCTTACTGACAGCAATGTAAACTGTTCTCCATAAGAAAACTCTAAAAACATACCTTTTATTTTCAGCCAAACTAGCTCCTTCATCCTTCAGCTGCTTACTTTTCTCAGCACAGCCCTCAAGGAGAATTTCTTTCCTACGTTTAATGGCATGAAGCCAGTTTCCTTCTTCATTCTCAGCTACATCCTTCTCATCGGCAGCTTCAGCTTCAAATTGCTGGGAAGTGACCTTCGAGACCTTCTCACCAATTTTCCTCTTCCATCCAAAGGAAGCCATTCTGGAAAATTATTTTAAAAACAGCTTTAAAATTCAAACTTGGCCTTTTGTAGAAGTTCTCCAAATTACAGATCAAAATGGGAGAACAGAATGAGACGGTCACCACTTTTTAAACACCTAATTAAGTAGTGGATCAAAGCAATAGTCAACAAAGGGTGCTAACATCATAAAGAAAGCCAACTGGACTATAGTATCTCCTGGTGAAAGTGCCATACCACCTATGGAGTACCTATGAAGGTCAAAAATTTTGACCTACGAAGTCAAAAATTAATCCTGAATCATATCAAGCCTACCAAATTCTACCAAGTTATAAGAAACATGTGATGTGACATAGATGAGCATGCTAGATAACACATCAGAGATGAAGACAGCAAATAACAAAAACTAAAGAAAAATAAAACTGGTTTCTTCAAAAAATAAACTTCCAGGGACAAAGAGAAAGATGGAGATAAAAAGAGACTTCAGAGACATACTAACCAAATATAATGCATGCATCTTGTTTAGCTCTGGATGTCAACAAACCAATGAGGAGGAAACATTTATGAAATAATAAGGAAATTAGAACACTGATTTGATATTTGATGATATTAAGGAATTACTGCTATTGTGGAAGCCATGATAATAGTATTATAATCAAGTTTATAATAAGAATGCTTATCTTTTAGAAATATATACTAAAATATGTCACATGAAATTATATGATAGCTAGAAATTGTTTCAAAGTGATCACCAAGGGTAGGGATGCAAGAGAGGAGAAATATAGATGAAAAGATTGCTCTGAGCTGATAACCAATAAAGTTAGGTGATACGTACACAGGATTCCTCGTACTTTCCTTTCTCATACACATTTGAAATTTTCCACAATAAAAAGTTTTTAGAAGAGCCAAACTTGGTAAATAACCTAATTCACAAGAAAACTATTAGGTGAATTTAAAAGGTAACAAATGTTAAACTGTTTTGTAAATCAAAAGAAAGGATAAGAAAGAAAGGACAATTGATGGAACAATATTAAAGAAAACCAAAGAAACATTCAACAAGTATTTATTTAGAGAAGGGATTTACTGAGGGATCCAAGAATTCTTAGTAGTTACATGGATGTGCTTAAAGACATCGAGAAACTCCTGGAATTGTATGTAAATTTTTTCTATATCTATGTGCATTCTGGAGAAGGGTACCTAACCTTTCATTCCATTCTTAGGGAGTCTATAACCCTGAGGTGATTATGATCTACGGAGTAATCAACTAGGGGGATAAGGAAAAGCAATGAAGCAGAGGTCTTTATAAAATTATCAAAGAAGGGCATTGTGAGAGTAAAGGAGAGAGGAAAAAGAAATAGTGGATAGGTTCTAGCAGATGTCAGGTTTTCATTACTGATGCACATGGCTGAAGTAAAATATAAGTCATCAACAGAAGGAAGGGGACAAAAAAGGAAAAGTGACTATGAAGTTATTCACATGGAAAGGCCTAAGATAGTGGCAGAACTTGGAGGGGTAAGAAAATTACAGGTCATGTGCCTAAGTTCCTAATGAATACAAGGAAGTTTCAATAAATTACAGCAATCAAGAAATACACAGACAGATATGGGTGAACCACATATCTGAGAAGAGATTGCTCAAAAAGCCTAGAGGAGTAATGGATTATAAACTACACTAGGGAAAGGACAATGCCAAACTCTCTCCCCAGACCCATTATAAAATAGGAGAATGAGTTCCCTATGTTTGAAGATGATTCTAAAGAACTTAGGGGAAGAATCAAGAAATGGCTCAAAATGAAGTGTGGTTACTATGGAACAGAAGGCCCGAGGCACAGAGTGAAGACAATGTAAGAGAATAAATCATTAGGAAGGTCTCGGTAAGATTTCAGGATAATATATCTCGATCAGAACTCTTGTATTTATGATATGATTGTCCCTAAAGGCGACAAGAATGAGGACGATCACATTTTTCTGGCTTCAAGTTTCCAAATGGAACTTTGTTTCTAAATCATCAATGTGAGGAACCAGGTAGTGTGGGAATCCTGTTAACAGAGGAAAACCTGGTGCATTCACTAAAGGCAAACTACACTAGAAATCACTGGTCAGGTCTACTTATTATTGGGAGCAGGGGTTAAGGTGGAGAGGAAAGGAAAAAGGAACAGAGAGACCCACATATATTTTTCAAGAATTAATAGGTAATCAGACTCCCATTACCCTCCCTCATCCTCCAATCTAAACCATTGTTCTAAATGTCAAAGACAGGTACAGGCCAAGACCCCAGATGGTGGTTCTCAACCATATATGAAAAAGCCACACACAACACCGCCTCAGGTGTTTCTGCCATCTTCCTTCACCAATCCTTTAAGCTCCTCTAGAGAGCAGAGGCTGCGGACATCAGGAGAGAATGATGTCACAGGAGTATAAAAGGCCTGATGACCACTAGCAGTTGACAAGTTTAGCCTTGAAGAGAGCGAAAAGAGTACATCCACGCTATTGAATGAAAAGTACAGACAAGTTCAGGGGTAGGGGGAAAAGATAATGAAGGATCTCACACTCCTGAGCTTCACATTTCCCAGAGAAATAGGCAGCTAGTCATCTGCTCCCAGTAAACAGAAAAGAAATAGATCTGGGTACTTGAGAGGAATAGAAAAGTTCCGAAATAGACACTACAGAGAATGGAAAAATGGGAAACGCAGCAATAAGGGATGAATAAAGATAGTGGTGCTAAGGGCCCACTGGGGCTGAAAGGCATCAATCTGTTACCAAGGCGATTTGCACAGCCTTGTACTTTCTTCAGAATTGTCTAGAGACCACAAAAGTATAGTCAATACACTCCAGAATAAGTGCTATTAGAGAGTAAACAAAGGATTCTAGGACTTCAGTGGAGACACTTGAGGCTTCCTGGAGGGGAGGCTGAGAAGTTTTAAAAAAATAAAAGTTAGGGCAGCCCGGGTGGCGCAGCGGTTTAGCGCCTGCCTTCAGCCCAGGGCCTGACCCTGGAGACCCCGGATCGAGTCCCACGTCGGGCTCCCTGCGAGGACCCTGCTTCTCCCTCTGCCTGTGGCTCTGCCTCTCTCTCTCTCTCTGTCTCTCATGAATAAAATCATTCATAAATAAATAAAATAAAATAAAGAATAAAAGGCTAAAAAGTGACTCCTAGGACATCTGCAAAACACTCTCTAGCCTGGAAAACTTAACACTCTCAGAGTTGATTCCGATACCTTAATTAGTGTAAGTTTAATGTTCCTCTAAGGTTATCTGAACGTGAAATTGAAACTTCGTATAAATAAGACTTATCTGAAAAAAAAAATAAGACTTATCTGAATCTATCGTTGGGTGCACAAGGCACCTACTAGCCTTTACTTTTTTTTTTTTTTTTTAACTCGGACAAGAAGTCGTAGGGGCCAATCGTAATCATACAGGTTTCACGTTCAACTCAGGAAACAACACAGATTCGTCTCATAGACCTGAGGGCTCATCAACACCCTAAAGCTCCACACCGTGCCGTGCTCTACGTTCTTTTGCCGGTACGACCCCGACAGCGGGCATTCGAATTACTGTGGGCGCTGGACAGTTCCCCGGCCACGCGGCACGCGCGTCTGTCCTCGCTGCACCGCAGGACGCAGCGCCCAAGGCGAGAAACCACCGGGTGAACAGCGGCAGGAAATGGGAACAGCACCTCCGGGGGCCGGGACGGCTTCGGAGCGGAGAGTCAAGCGGCAGCGTGCCCGGAAGTGTCACCGCGGAGAGACCCGTCTTAGCGAGCTCCCGTGCGAGGCTCAGGAAGGCGGCCCCGGGCGCCACCTCCCGCCGCTGAGGGCCGGGCCGGGCCGGGCCGCCGCTCCTGCCGCCGCGTCCGGGAGGGCCCGACCCCTCAGGATCGTGCGTCTCAGGAGACCCACCTTAGCGTCCCGCGCTGCCACAGCCCTGTCGGGCCGCAACTCCGACGCCTCCAGGCCCCTCGTCCCCTCCCGGCGAGACCCACCAGCCTCCTTCTCCGGCCCTTCCTCCGGCTCCCACCGCAGTCGGCGGAGCCCCAGGTACCTGCTGACCACTCCCCTGGTCCCGTGTTTACATTGTGCTCGCCCTTTGCCCACCGGAAACGGAAACCAACACGCCCGACCTCCCAGCGGCCTGCCTTTGGTGGGGGCACAGGTCTCCCGAGAAACCGGCCTGGCCGACCCGGGGCGTCGGAACCGCGCAGAGAAGCGGGCCGGGAAGAGGCGACTCTCGGAGCCCTACCGGTTGCCGGGTTGCCAATCCCGGTCTCCGGACCACAAAGCCCAGAAGCCACTGCGGCCGTCCGCACGCCCGTTGCCTTCTGGGATTTGTAGTCTGGGCCACCGGGGCCCGGAGCCCCTGGCGCGCGGGCGGCCGCGGGGCGTGAGCGCGGGAAACTACGGCTGCGCAGGTGGAGGTGCGCACAGAGGGAGGCAGCCCCCGCCAGTCCGCAGGTGAAACAGACGAGGCTCCGGGGAAAGGGTCTGGGGGGTGAGGGGGTGGGAGGGGGGACATAGCACTGGATATAGTGCTTGGTGCGCAGTAAGCTATGTGAGGGGATAGAGCATTACGATAGAACCTTGCCCTAAAGGACTTTACAGCCTAGCCAAGGGTCTGGCCAGACGCAAAGACAAGCACACCTCCACGGGGAAGGGAGGCCCGTGGTGCCACTGTAGGCCCCGTAGGAAAAAAACAAGTCAGCTGGGCCCAGACGAATTTTAACTTGAAAGGAGCTGTGGTGTGTGTCTTGCAAATAATAAAAGTGGGGAAATGGAACACAGGGAACTGTTAAGGAAACGGAAAAATTAAGATCATTAATTTATTGATGTAGCTATCCTGTGCAAAGGGAGACCGTCTTTGTACACCAGGCTTTCTCAATCTCAGCATCGTCTTTCAGACTGCATGATCTCCTATGCGCCGTAGGAGGTTTAGCAGCATCCCCGGGAATCTACCCACGAGATGTCATCAGCATCCACCACCACCAGCTGGGACAACCAAAAGTTACTCCAGCCATGGCCAAATGTCCCTGGAAGAAAAATTGTTCCCCTACCCCTACCCCATGGAGGACCGCTGCTTGTGGAACAATGATTCTCCAAAGTGATCCTCAGGCGCTGGAGGGTTGCCAAGACCTTTACAAAGTATTTTCGTGTTGACAGGAAAACATCATTTGCCATTTTTCATAGTGTTGACATTGCCCTGTTAATAGAAAAGCAGTGGTGGGTAAAATTGATGGCAGCTCAGCTGGAAGCAAGGCAATGATACCAAACCGTGCTTGTCACTGTACTCTTCACCATACTCATAGTACCCCACCCCCCCCCAAAAAAATCACTCAAGAATATCCATGAAGCAGTAAAAATCATTTTATTAAAATGACCCTTGATAGTCATAAAGTACGTCTGCTGTGTGTTGGCATATGATATCTCAAGTAAAAGCACTTGTGAACTAGATACATTTTTGGGGAATACAACTCTTATTTTAGAAAAGCAACCAGCTCTCCAGATTTTCAGGCCTTATGAAAATGAACAGAGCCTGTTACTTCAAGAAAAACAATTGATGGTGTTGCCAATAATATAGTCATATCATAGAAATATATAGGAGCATATAACTTATGATATTAATTATAAAGGACACAAAGGTAGATGAATGTTTCTTATTATGGGTGGGGGTCGACACGTCTATGTTCACTGCAAGCCTAAAACAGGAAAATTTATAAGTCTTTTAAAATATATATATATCCCCCCAAAAAATAAAATAAAATATATATATCTCCCTGACAAGACACTCAGAGCAGGATTTATGCCTGTGGTCACATTCTTAGTGCTTGGTTCACAGTAGCTATTTGAGGGGATATAGTTTGGAGAGTGAATAATTAAGTGGAGCTTGAAGTTGTACCGCTTTCTAGGGTTCTTTCCTAAAACTCTCCAATAATTTTACTCTGGTAAAGGCTACCTCCAACACTGAGTTTTCACACTTCACCCATCAATTCCCTACTTACTTTGGCCTGTGAACTTAATGTACCTAAATATATTTAATGCATTTCCCATGCTGTTTATTGACAATATGATCATTTTCCAAGTTGCTAGAAATCCTCTAAATTCATCATAGTTAACATTTATTGGCATTCACAATAAATAGAACAGTCTATTTGTCTACAGTAGAACAGTTCAATAAGTATTGATTTTTTCAAACGAGAATTTATTATACAATTTTATACAGTCAGGGTAAAGAAGTATCTAGAGCAATTTATAAGTTCCCTAAAGAACAATCTTAGGTGCTATTCATAACATTCTTTTTTTTTTTAAGATTTTATTTATTCATGAGAGAGAGAGAGAGAGAGAGGCAGAGACACAGGCAGAGGGAGAAGAGGCTCCATGCAGGGAGCCCGATGTGGGGCTCGATCCCGGGTCTCCAGGATCACGCCCCAGGCCAAAGGCAGGCCCTAAACCGCTGAGCCACCCGGGCTGCCCCATAACATTCTTTAGTACTGTTTTCTTTTGTTACAATTGTCAAACTATTTTAAAGATTTAGAATGCCAACAATCTAGCACAAGCTCTAACAATGCTGTTTGGAATATGAGATTTCATTATTGAATTCTAACAGTAGTGGAATTCTAACCAAATCCAATGTTTACAACCAAGGAAAACTGGTAACCACTTAGGCTTTTATTGCATATATCTTAATATTTTGTTCAGGTGGTTAATTTTTAGATGAAATTTAAAAATCAGTAATTTAGCTGAGACAATAATTATTGTTTAAGTGTTAAAATCTATTTAAGCACCATATTTCATAGACACTTTGTCAAAAGGTGCACAGGTGATCAGCTATGAACAGGTGTTTTAGCTTTCCCTGGAGTTAAAAAAATTAAGCACAATGTAACGTGAAAAGTGTTTTTTATCATCCATTTTCTAAGTCAAAGTATTTTAAATTATATACTTAAATATACCCAAATCAAAACATACACGGACACTTCTCAGAAATACTTTACTACAAAGATTGATTTCTACCCTATTACCAATTTATAGTTGTATGTGGAACTTCATTCATTTTGTCAGAAGAAGTCACCATGAAAATGAGACTTCTGCTGTGAGTGGAGAAGATGGACTGGAGATAAGGGGAAAGAGTTAAAAAACACACATTTGTCTTTCGTTCCAAGGGTGCCAGTCAGAGCACAGATGCAGAGTTCTACATCTAGCCACAGTCCATCAAGCATTCATTCAGTGTGAATGGTAGCACTGCAAGGTCAAAAAGCAGGGAACGGAGGGTAGAGGGTGAGAGCACAGGACTTTTGATATAAATCATTTAAAACTCTGAAAAACTTACAAAAGCATCTCAAGAGAAAATATAATCAAAGTAAAAGCAATGGAGTTTATTTCAGCGAAATTAAATTAGATATATTAAGCTCCCATATCCCCCAACCTGGTAGAAAAGTTCCTCTCTGTGAGAAATCACTTATTTTAATGGCAAAATTTTTACATATCAGTAAAATCTGTTATATTTAAAACTATTTATACAGTACATTTCTGGCAAAAACCTTATACATCTTTCAGTTGTCGAGACAAAGTAAAAATATGGTTGCATAAAATCACAAAAAATATAAATTGCTGAAAAGATAATAAAAAAAGATTAAAAATCCTTTGCATTGACTCCCTTATATCATCAGTTAGTAAGAATTTGCAAACTACAATAAATTTTTGAAAATTCTGATGCAACCTTGACATTTTCAACCAGAAGTTGTCATTTCAAATATCCCAGCTTAAAAAAGAATTTACTGAAATAATCTGTGCATTTATCATACTATTTGTACAAGTGCAATATTTAAATATCTTCAAAATAAAATTCAGTAACTAAAAGGAATCACAATAACTTAACAAGAAGCAAAGTTTACAAAATTAACAATTTTTAGAAGGTCCGATTTAATTGGTTCCTCCTTTTGTTTCCTCACCCCCAACAACAGCTTATACAGACATTATGATGATGTTTTAGTTCTATATACAAATCTGTAACCTTAAAAATACAGTCTTCTGTTCTTAACATCAGGAACATAATGCTGCATTTATAGACCCTACATCAAATCAGTATCCCCAAAACACAGGGCCACATACAAGTTATAAATACAGTTTTGAACTTATTATTTAAATTGAACTCCTATTACTTTATACAGCTTCTAAGTTGAACAGACAAGCCCTGGACAAAAAGAAGCACGGTATTTCTTTTGAATTCAGTGCAAGTTTCTAGGGGTGCTGGAACCAAATCTACAACTACAGTTAACTACACAAGTTATCAAGACTCTTGAGTACATTATCATCTGGTTACATAGGTGCTCACTGTATTTGCCAAAAAAAGTTCTATAATACAAAGTTATTAAAGGAGAAATATGGTAGCTCTTTTGCAATGGAAAAATAATTGAGACCAAAAAAAATCAATGCTTGAAGTTAAAATAGTATAAGGCAATTATGGGTGCTAGAGTATCTTTTATTTCTTATTAGCATACACATGACACCAATTTTAACTGAGATGACTTTAAATCCTCATTTACAACTGTTATGGAATGCTACTACTGGGAAAAAGGAAAGAGCAAGGAAAAGAAAATATAGATCTTACAAAAAGATTAATTAAGCATCTTTAGGCAGTTCCTAGAATGCTACTTTTTTTTTTTTTTAGAATGCTACTTTTTAAAGTGATTAAAATCCAAAATAAATGTGACCATTAGAAGCACTAACTGATCTGTTCCATATTTTATTGAAATAATGTTGTTATGCAGATATAACCAAATGCAATGTGTAAACTTTCACTGAATTCTGGTTTGAAATAACAAGCTATAAAAGTATTTGCAGGACAAATGGGAAACCTAAATATGCATGATTAGATGACATTAGGGAATTAGTAATTTTATAGTAGTGGTATTTTTTTTAGGAAAATGTCATTATTTTTAGGAGAGGCTTGAAGTGTTGAGGGTGATTAAGTATGTCAGCAACATCCAAATGGTTCAGGGGAGAAAGCATATATATATACCTACATATATATATGTATATATATAAATACACACATACACACTTCTATATCTATATACATATATAGATATAAACCAATCATGGCAAAATGTTAACCAGTGTGGAATCTAAGTGGTAGATACACACGTGATCACCCTACAGCCTTTCAATTTTTCTGTTTTTAAAAATGTTCATGATAAAATTTGGGAGAAAAAGTCTTATCTGAGCATTTAAACAGTTTGTAAGAAATGTTCTGTGTGCTAAATCAATTTAAAAGATACATAATTGAATGACTAGAAATTTTTTATATACATTCAATACTGACATGAGCAGCAGAATTTGAGATTGACAAAAACATGATTCATTAAAAAAAAACACGATTCATTTATAGTATATGCAACTCAGCTCATGACAAAAAGAAATTTATGTACAGAATATAGTGAGAAAAATTGTAAGATTTACCTAAGTGCCTAGAGTAACTGAATATATAGGTTCTGTGTGTTCTTGGACTTACCAAGCTACAGAGAAGAATTTTAATTGTGTCTAATATCTCTGATGTGCTTACCAGATACTAAAGAATATTAAAGGAGGAGATATGGAAGATCATCCAGACATGACTACTGTCGAAAGATACTTGTTATTTAAGAAAATAAGGAGCCCCCAAAACAAAACTTCCTATAAAGGTCTCTGGGGATTCTAAGCAAATATTTATTGAATAAATTTATGAAGCAGTTATATAACATATCGACATATAACAATATATGAAGGCCTTTATGGTAAATTAATATTCTACAAAGCCCTGTATACACTAAATATAAAATAGCCAAAAATCAAGTGAGCCTGAGAGACCTATAATTCATTATGAATATTACATTATGCTATATGCCTACTGAACAATGAACAACAAAATTATCTTAATTCATTTTTGCACATTAGGCTTTTAACTATGAATCATATTCCAATTCCTGTGCAAACTGCATTCCAAAAGGCCAATCCTCAGTTATAATTATGTATAACTTGATTATAAATGGAAGCATTTGGCTATGATTTATTATGCATGCTTATTGCTATCAAAGAAATAAGCAAAGTTTTAGGTTTACTGTGCAAGAATTTTAATTAGATTTGCACACATCTCAAAAAATTCTATTGTGTGACTTCCAGGTCTTGGAGTTAAATCAACAGGAGAAGAGTCAAGTGAGGTCACAGATGAGGTAAGAGAAGCTTCTGAGGATTTTCCTTGAGCCTCAGCATCTGAATCATTCCTTTGGCAAGATCGATAGTTGCTAACTGATCCCGATCTCTGTGGAGTAGCAGTCCCTGATTTGGCTTCAGTAATTTCATCTGGGCAAAAAAAAATTTCAATGTATTATAATCCATGACACCCCCAAAAAAGTTTAATAGTATTTAATTTGCTTCTTTGAGTGAGACCACTGACCAGCTATCAAGACCATGTTTATTTTGAATTTTTCTGAAATAGAGGTGATGAGTCTGTGTTAAACCACTTGCCTTTTTTTCCTTTTATGTATTCTTCCATGTATTCTGATGGCTAATCAAGATTGGGTACAGTACATAGTTATTCATCAGTCTTGCAATCCAAAGGTAAGAGCCCAAAAAACTAGTAACATGGGTTTCAATAAACATCCTTCCTTACCAGTAAAAATTAATCCCTCTATATTAAAGTCATAGAATAAATGCACTTAAAATTTGGCAATAATCTTGGAAATCTCCTCATCCAACTATTTGTTCTATTGATAAGAAAACATAAATCCCAGAAAGTGAAGTGACTTGCCAGAAAACAAGACAAATGAACAGAGAGATAAAGCTAGAACCTGAATCTCCTGTCATTTTAGTGCTTTTAATCTCCCACTTTCTCTTCATATTTGATTTAAGATCTCACAAAAGAGCCACGATTCCAACGAACAGCAATCAAGAAAAAACTAAAGTTGGGAACAGAGTACAAAAATAGTAAATGCTCATTCAACTGGCAAATCCAGGGGCTAAAAAACTTAAGGTTATAAATTTGATACAAATACGATGAGAAATATAAAACCCATTCCATTCAGACTGCATTGGTATTTGTTAGCAGATAAACACCATCTGGACAGAGAGATAAACAGCTCTAGTCAGTATATCACCACTCAAACCTGTGTCCTTCTGATACTACGAAGGTACTATCCATTGGTTTAAAGAAAACAAAAAATTCATAGGTAAATTAATAAGTAAAAGTGTTAATGTATCTTAACTCAATTGAGTTGGCCAATGAAGAACTGCCAAACTTGTACTTAATTAAAAAGGGTCTGTTTGTGAGAGAACATTTATTTTTTTTATTTTTTATTTTTTTGTATGTGAGAGAACATTTATATATACAGTTATACTCTTATAATGCTAGGATAGAGAGAGTATTTACTTGAATTATAAATCACCTGTGTTCCATCAGGCTTTTTAATAGATGACATAAATTAGTTTTATTTAAGTGTGTCTGCACGTGGGAAATCTGAATTTATATAAATTTCAAGGGTGCCTGGATGGCTCAGTCAGTTAAACATCCAACTCTTAATTTTGCTCAGGCCATGATCTCAGAGTCACAGGACTGAACCCTGCATCAGACTCCACACTCAGTGGAGAGTCTGCTTAGGATTCTCTTTCCGTCTCCCCCTTTCTTTCTTTCTCACTCTCAAATAAATAAATAAATCTTTAAAAAAAATAAATTTCAAACCATGTTATGGTATCACACCATTTACTAAGCCTATTATAGTCTACTCATACATACACTGGGATAAAAGATATTTTTCCCATTTAAAAATAAAAAGAACAAAAATATCTGCTTTCTGCAATTAATAATTTACCTCAACCCAATCTAAATAGTTAAGATATTCTAACAAACTACATAATGGTAATCAAAGACATATTTTCTGAGTACTAGTTTCCATTTTCAAACTATTAAAACAGTAAAACAGTATTTAATGTTTCTTTAAAAAAATTTGAGGAGGTACTTTAAAGATTGTATACTGCAGTAAGGTCATCATTTTGATGACCAATTAAAATACCCAACTTAAAAAGTCTGAATATTTCAGTGATTTGATCATCAGATTGTCTCTGATTGTTTATGACTGTAGGTAAATAGAAATGCACAACAGTCTAAATAAAGTTAACAATGTCATTTTTAACTAATTATGACAGTTATCTTGAACATAAGATGCTTTAGTCACAAGAATCCTTATAAAGTGCATTCATATAAAAGTGATTACTTAAGAACACTTTACTGAAAGTGAACACTTTACTTTCCATAAAATTGGAATCATGTAACTCTCACAAAACTCATAAAGGATGGGTATCTCTGATATGTGTCTAGTGTCAGGCTGGGAGCAAAAGGCTGGGTGAGAGGAGAAAAATAAGCATAAGTCCCTAAACTATCCAAAACATTTCTCCCTCAGTGCCCTGCAAGAAACTTTACTTGACAAATAATTCCTTGTCCTATAAGCTACTAACCAAATCTGTTCACAATGCCTTATCAATCAACTCTAAAAGCTAATGGTACTTTAATTCTTGAATGAAAACGAAATTAAATATCAGATATAAAAATATTTAATAAAAAGTCAACATTTATTTCTAAATAAAACATTTTCTTACCAAATGAACCATACCAAAAAAACAAATGTGGCAGAAACTATCCCTTTAGGACCAGACTGCATCTGGCTTTAAGATAATCTTTTTTTTTTTTTTTTTTAAAGATTTTATATATCTATTCCTGAGAAACATACACAGAGAGAGAGAGAGAGAGGCAGAGACATAGGCAGAGGGAGAAGCAGGCTCAATTCCATGCAGGGAGCCTGACATGGGACTCGATCCCAGGTCTCCAGGATCACACTCTGGGCTGAAGGCAGCGCTAAACCGCTGAGCCACCCGGGCTGCCTGCTTTAAGATAATCTTAAAAGGACAATACACTAACATTACAAGAAAAACATGATTCACAAATGTTGACATCACAGAGGCACAAAATCACATTTTATACTCTTTCACTATTGATTACTAGGAACAATTCAAGAAGCTTCAAAAGAATCAAAGACTAAAAAGGCAAGTTAGGTAACAAGGTCTAGTATGTCAGCTATGTTGTTTTGTGGGATGTACATACCATCGATACTACGGAAATCCAGTAAGTACGTTCTACTATCCACTTGGTATAACTGTAGACTCATTTTGGAGTAGGTGCTTGTCACAGGATTCTTCCTTCGAACACGCAAATAATAAGGGTTTACAACCTAGTGTATGGTATGAACAAAAGCAAAATCAAAAGCAATTCTTCTAGAAAACAATTTATAAACTACAGGTTTGCCAAATGTGCTTACTACAATCAGAATGTCCTTTTTTTCTTACCTTCCATTCATAATCCAGTTGTTTAATTGCTCTACAAACTTCTGCCATGATATCATTTGGTCGACTTTGACTTCTAATTCCCAAATGCCATTTTGCTTTCCTTACACCTTGGTGCTTAGATTTCTGTGGATTTAATTCATCGAGAGTGTGGCGTGCCCTTGGTGTTTCAGCAACCAAGAATGGTACTCTTTCAGGATGGGGCCGAGTCAAATGGTGATCATCGAGAAAAGAATCAGGTGGGCTTGTCGCCAAGTAAAAATCTTTGGCCTCATTCATTATTCTCCTGTTATCTATTATAAGGTGGTAGGCAACTGCTAAAGGGTCCTGGTGATTTCTGTTATAAAGGCAGCTGAGAACTTCCTCTTCTGAGCACTCAAATTTTTCACATACTTCTTTTAAGGCTTCATCATCAATCATAGTTGAACTATACGATGGATCCTCGGGAAAAAGATATTTTGGAAGGTCTTGTTTAAACCATTCATGTTCCCTGAGAGAAAACAGCAGGGTCAGGAGGAGGATTTTGAGTAGAGATGAATGAGACTGCAAGCAACAGTTTGGGGAATTTAGGATATGAATTCATTTATATTCATATTTTCATTTTTTCAAACTGAGACTTTCCTCCTCTGGCTCACATTTCATTGTGTATATATACTGGAGGAAATGCTACAATCTCCCTCTGGTTTTAAGAGGGAGAAAGCAATGTTGTACCAACAGGAAAATAAATGTCTACACTTTTATTAAAGTTTTGGCACAAATGACAATGACAAATGATGAAGATGAGCTTATTTCCAGCTCAGAAAAAGAACATATTCTGTGATTTTAATTCTCTTTTGATATAATGTTAAGTGAAAAAACCGTAACAACAAAAACAGACAAGTATCATTCATTGAATGCTTACTATAATGGTAGGTTTTAGGCTAAATATTTCCAACACATTATCTCACCTCATAAAACAACTCTATGAAGATGATAATATCTCCTTATTTTTAATGAAGGAACTAAGAGTTTCATAACTCCATATATAAAAGGACCTGAACTATGTCAAAAACTGCTAAAACTAAAAACATCAAGAAAAGAAAACACCCAAAAGAACAATGACTATCTTCTGGGTGATAAATTAAAGATCATTTTAGATCTCTATTTTTTGGGTGTTTTCTAAGTCTTTTCCAATTTAAATTGGAAAAAGTATGTAAAACACAAGAAAAAAGCATCTTTCACTTAGATATTTAAAATTTTAAAGAATGATTTTGTCCTTTTCCATTGGTAGTTATAAGCATGCCCTTCCATATGAAACTTAGAAACCAGTAATTTCACATGTGATTCAATGTATACTACCCAAAAACCACACACATCAATTAAATGTCATTACTGAAGATGAAGAAAAGAAAAAAACAGTAACTCACGAGATCAGAACTCAAAGAGTGACACAGAAACTTGCTGCTAGTGAAAAGCATTAATCCTAATGAGACTACATAAAAGTCAAATATGAGGCATACTACAGAAAATCTTAAAGAACAACTACAAAGGTAACATCCCAACAGGGTCCTTTTTATTCCACATTACCTACCTTTTCATTTTTAAAAACTAATATAATATTCACTGTTCCAATTTCAAAAGAAAGATGCGTAAGTAAAAAGTGAAAGCCCTCCCTACTACTGATCTTCCTTCCCTAAGGTAGCTAGTTTAGTATTTTTAAATACTGAAATAAAATAAATATGCCTATGTACTATATTTTTAACAGAAAAATGGCATTACATTGTATATACTGTCCAACTATTTTTTTCACTTAACTTGTATTGTTGAAACTATTAGATCTGATAATCTCCAAGTTGCATTATTACCTGATATCTTTGATTGTGGCCCTCTTCATGGGATCCACCTGGAGCATATGTTTCAAAAGGCTAATCACAGATGGATTTAAATACTGAGGGGTATAAAAGATCCCATCACATATCTTCTTAAAAAGAGTTGGCACATGATCATCATCAAATGGAAGGGTTCCACATAATAAAGCATAGAGAATAACCCCACTGCTCCATATATCTACCTCTGGACCTGCATACAATCTGTAACAGGAAATACCAATCGATTAAATAATTAGTAACTTCAGAGTCGATCAATTAATAAAAAATTTTAAATATGGATACTTCATAAAGAACTATTACAATATGGTTTCTATAGTCACTGCTACATACTACACATAAAGATTCTATACTAATTCTATCAGTATTATCTTTGAAAACAAAAGTCAAAAATTTTTTTAAGTTTAGACTATAGCTAAACTTCTGTTCTTACTACCTTACCATGGTCCTCATAACATCAATTAAGAATTTTCTTTAGTGGGACGCCTGGGTGGCTCAGCGGTTGAACACTGCCCCTGGCTCAGGGCGTGATCTGCGGTCTCAGGATCGAGTCCCACATCAGACTCCCTGCCTGGAGCCTGCTTCTCCCTCTGCCTAGTCTCTGCCTTTCTCTCTGTGCCTTTCATGAATAAATAAATAAAATCTTAAAAAAAAAAAAAAAAGAATTTTCTTTAGTGATGAACTCTAAACCCACTCTCTCCCAATAACCCGAGACCTCCTACCAAGGCAAAAAGGGCCTGGGGCTGTGGAAGAAAACCAAGCTGACTGGTTCACAGAAGAGTCTACACTGGTATTTACAATACACTGTAGCCAACTGACTTAACTAATTGCAGACTATTAGATCAAAGTCTGGCTTTGGGGAAAGGAGGTCTATAAACTGATCAAATAAATTGTTGAGCTGATCCATAGATACTGCTTTGAGTACAAGTTCCCACTCATCCAGACCTCACAGAAAGACCTTATCCAAACTGGAAAAGTAGACTTCAGTAATGGCCCATGTATATATGCATATTTAGAATACATTTCTTTTGTTTATTTAATTAACACTGTTGCTGGGTCTCGAATTATTTTTTTCTAAAAGAATTTACATGATACAAATGAAATTATTTTTTGAACATTAAGCTGATATAAAAAGATGATATGAATCTTGATAAATTTAAAATCAGATACTTAAAACTGGAGCACCTGGGTAAGCTAAGCATCTACCTTCAGCTCAGGTCATGATCCCAGGGTCCTGGGATGGAGCCCTGAGTCCAGGCTCCCTGCTGAGCAAGGAGTCTGCTTCTCTGTCTCCTTCTGCCCCTCTCCCTGCTCATGCTTGTGTGCTCTCTCTCAAATAAATAAAAAAATCTTTTAAAACAATAAATAAAATTAGATACTTCTGCCTTATCCATAGCCATACCTAAATATAATTTCTCTAAGCAGGCAGGCAAGCAAGCTTATGAAAATACTGTAATATTTCTGCATTCTGAATTAGGATGTGAAACATTCAAACAAAGAAACATAGTTTGAGTGTAAAGTTATTAAAAGTTAATTACGGAAACCAGTAAACTTAATAGTCTATTTTTAATTTCAGTAAAGTGAAGAACAGTCTAAAAAATTAAATTTTCCTGCCATCTAAACTATTCGAAGAGCTGCACTATACAAAGATCCTCATGTTATCAATGCTGCCGGTCAGTAAATTGAGAGGTTAGAATTCTTTTAATACTTTAGTCTCTAGAAGATGTAAAAAATGAAAAATTCAAAATAAATGAGTCTGAAGATTTTATCATACTTCAGTCCAATTCCCCAAGACATCTTATCACAAACAGAACTACAAAATGCCTTTCTATCAGATGCCTGGGTGGCTCCATTGGTTTAAGCATCTGACTCTTGATTTTGGAACATGAGGGTCATGATCCCAGGGTTCTGGGATCAGGCTCTGTGCTCAGCAAGGAGTCTGCTTGAGGATATCTCCCTCTCCTGCCCACCCTCAACTTGTGTGCACGCTATGCCCTCCCTCTATATAAAATGTTTTTAAAAAATGCCTTCTTTCTGAAAAATCAAAGGTACACATTACACTTCTTTTTTTTTTTTAAGATTTTTTATTTATTCATTAGAGAGAGAGAGAGCATACACAAGCAGGGTAGAGGCAGAGGGAAAGGGAGAAGCAAACTCCCTGCTGAACTGGGAGCCTGATGGGCTCAATCCCAGGACTTGGAGATCATGACCTGAGCCGAAGGCAGATGCTTAACCATCTGAGCCACCCAGGTGCCCCTCACACATTACACTTTTAACTCTTCATTTAAGTAAACCATTTCTGGGGATCCCTGGGTGGCGCAGCGGTTTGGCACCTGCCTTTGGCCCAGGGCGCGATCCTGGAGACCCGGGATCGAATCCCACGTTGGGCTCCCAGTGCATGGAGCCTGCTTCTCCCTCTGCCTGTGTCTCTGCCTCTCTCTCTATCTCTCTGTGACTATCATAAATAAATAAAAATTAAAAAAAATAAAAATAAAAAAAATAAACCATTTCTAACTAGTAGATATTTCTATATTCAAGTTTTTAATGTCTGACTTTTAAAACTTGCTAGTTTTAGGGATATCTAGGTGGCTCAGTCTGCTGAGCATCCAACTCTTGATTCTGGCTTAGGTCACAATCCTGGGGTCCTGAGATTGAGCCCCGCATTGGACTCTAAACTCTGCAGGGAATTTGCTAGGGATTCTCTCTCCTTCTCCCCCAGGTCCCCTACCCCCTTGCACACACATACCTGCATGCTCTAAAATAAATATGAATTAAAAAAAAAAAAACAACTTGCTAGTTTTAAACTTTCAATTTCTTCTACAGGGGGAAAAAAGTGACAAGTATTCTCATCTAACTACTTTAAATACAGTATTGACTTGCAATCCAATATTCTCTTCCATAAATGGAATCCTTAATTCTTACTTATGTTTTATTCTTAAAACATAACATTTTCTGGATAAGGAAAGAATAAGACATGTCTTTCCTTTCACTAGAATTTATTTATTTATTTTTAAGATTTTATTTATTCATGAGAGAGAGACACACACACGGGGGGCGGGGGGGGGGGGGGGCAGAGACACAGGCAGAGGGAGAAGTAGGCTCCATGCAAGGGAGCCGGATGTAGGACTCGATCCCAGGTCTCCAGGATCACGCCCTGAGCTGAAGGTGGCACTAAACCACTAAGCCACCCGGGCTGCCCATCCTTTCACTAGAATTTAATATGACACTCCAGACAGACAAAATCTAAGAGAAACAGGCAATTATAAATGTACTGGGGTAGAAGAAAGGGTGTCAAATACTACCTTCCTGAAATTACTTCTGGTGCAGCATAGTTGGGTGAGCCACAACTTGTTCTTAAAAATTCACCATCTGACATCATGTTTGAAAGACCTGAAAATGCACAAAATCAACTTTTCAAGATTTCCCAAGGACAAAAACAAAACCCTATTGAACAGTAAAACTGAGTTTGCATTAAAGTGATAAATCATCATTTTGTCCTTTGCTTCAACAAATTCTGTCTTTACTGTTTCCAAATATTTTGCAATTATGCCCTAAAACTTGTAATGTTTCAGCATTTAAAATAAGTGCATTATTGGAATTTAATGAGTATAAAGATATTGGTTATTCTGCTTACTAGAATAAACTTGGCATATTTAAATTTATTAATACAGAAATTACTAGGAAAAAAATGTACAACAGATGAGTATAAGAATTAAAATTCAGAGTTTCTGTTGACCCCTGTTAACCCCTGTTCTGATTCTTTAAAAAACAAAAAAAACAGTAACTTTGAATAT
Organism: Vulpes vulpes; assembly: GCF_048418805.1. Classification (NCBI taxonomy): domain Eukaryota; kingdom Metazoa; phylum Chordata; class Mammalia; order Carnivora; family Canidae; genus Vulpes; species Vulpes vulpes. The sequence goes on along the minus strand of NC_132783.1, from coordinate 127,276,530 downwards.
CAAAGTTCCCTCATAATTTTACTCCATAAAGAAATCTCTGCCTCCTCAAAAATGCACTAGGTAAACCAGCTCCTGGCTGGTTCAGGTGCTAGCAAGCAGCTCTTGATCTCTGGATTGTGAGTTCAAGCCCCAGGTTGGGTATAGAGATTATTTAAAATAAAATCTTAAAAAAAAAAAAGCAAATCATCATCATGACAACTGAGGAATATATGGCAGTCAAATAAGTCAGTTACAACAACAATAGCAGCAGCAGCAGCAAATCAATAGCTCAGAGCTGATTGACACTGTTCAATGAATCTCTATAAATTATAATACATATATTCAAAACTGAGGAAAATAGTTACACCAATCTCCTCTGATTTGAACTGAAGCTAAGCAAAAGAGAGTTGCAGAGATTCATTTTCTTAGATATAATAATGTCAATGGCAATTTATACAGGAAATAAAGGAAAAATTCCAATTTTTGACAAAATAATGATCCTCAAAGCTGAAATTATGCTTTTCTATCATTTAAAATATTTTAATTTTTTAAAAATAATTTTGTTCATATAATTAACCATCTGGCTTTCAGAGCTCAAACAACCCATTCCAGTCTTTCTTTTTGCCCTATACTCGATCAAAAAAACACACTGGAAATAAGGTTGCTACCTTCTCTTTCACAAATAAGTCTCTATCCAAATGACGCTTCTAAGGCTGCCAACTTAAATTATTTACCTACTATCATAAAACTCAATTTAAAGACATGAAACTAAGAAGAGAATTCCTTATCTCTCCTCTTTGTAAGCTCATAGACAAAATGGTGAGGATACACTATTTTGGGATACTCAATCCATTGCACAGAAGTAAAGGTTATCTGAAAAATGCTATTGATGTTCATTAAACATAATATGTGAAACTATAAAAAAATCTCCTTACCAAAATCAGCTATCTTTGCATTCATGTGTGCATCAAGCAAGACATTTTCAGGTTTCAAATCTCTATGGACCACCATATGCCTGTGACAGTAATCCACACCAGAAAGGATCTGTTGAAACAGACGCCGACTTTCTTTTTCATCCAGCTAAGAAAAGTAGAGAAGCATTTTAAAGGTTTGTTTTTCAGAAGAAATTCTTCTACCTACAATTCTCCAACCTATAAGACAGTCAAAATCCACGAAACCTTCAAATGAACCTCATCCTGAAATACTTTTGAAACAAGGAGAAGATGGATATATAGAGCATGAATTGCTAAGAGGATCTTGGAACCCAAATCAGTAACTCAACTTTCTGTTATCACTCTTGTGACTACATCGTAATAGCTTGCTTTCCTATTTCATGAGCTATCCAAATAGTTTCAATTTCTACTTGAAACTAGATGTATTTTCTCCTATAAATCGGAAATGTTTAATCCTTCATTCCTTTAACAAATATTTATTGAGCATCTTCAATGTGCCATGCACTGTTTCAGACACTCGAGATACAGCAATGAAGAAAACAAAGGCGCTAATCTAGTTGATGAAAATAGACAATAAAGAAATAAGTATCACATCAAGGAGTATTCTGAAGAAAAATACAGCAGAATAAGGGCACAGAGAATTATGCTGGGGTGGATGATACTATTTTAGACTATACGAGGAAGTAACAGTCAAGATTGTTAATGAATTAGCAAGCAATCAAATTGTATGTCCTGAAATACAGTTTAAACAAAAAACCTTAATTCATCTGTTTTATAAAATATAAAAAGCATACGTCTCTAGTCTGTTTCCTGAAAAAAGCTATCTTAAGTAGCAACTAACATTTTTAAAAATTTTAAAAACTCCTCACTCAAAAAAAAAAAACCCTCATCCCATTTATCCATATTTTCTTATTTTATGATTTCTTCCTAAAAGTAAGCCATCACTTAGATGAGCCTGCACCAAGAAGTCACATTTAATAAACAGCCTATAAATTCTCTAGGCAAAGATTCTAATATGCATTCTTTAACAGAGGCCAAAAATTAGCATTCTAAAACCAGACTTCTATACTTCACATAGCATGGACAATTTGGAAGGAAAGATAAACTATAATTTATTTTGAAACCAAAATTAAAACTACTGAAGTACTATGAGATACTCTTCCTCTAGAGAAAATAACAATATGTTAGCAATCTCACTTAATTCTAGAAAAAATGTAGGTTCACTTTTTAACATAACTTTATATCAAATATACTAAATGAAAGAAAAGAATGTGTCCTAAATGTGAAACAAAACTGATTAAACAAAATGTAACAGGAAATTAAACAGGCTACAAAAATGAAAATTATACTGTACTGACAAATACAGTACAAAAGATGAAGGATGGGAAGTCTACAAAAGATAAGAAAAGTTAAAGCATATTTCCAGTTAAACATGGCAGACTGAACCTTTTGTCGCCACACTGAAACATCACTAAAATGACATTAGCATATAAAGACAAAAAGAACAAGAGAAGTGACAGTAGTAATCAAGAGGAGTTCATGGGCATTAGGGAGGGCAACTGGTGTAATAAGCACTGGGTTTCATATGCAACTGATGAATCACTAAAGTCTACATCTGAAACTAGTAATACACTATATGTTAACTAAATTGCATTTAAATAAAAAATTAAATTAAAAAAAAGAGGAATCTTCAAACTGTAGAATGGATGAACAACAATTAGATTTCACCAGAGAGACCAGAAACCTAAGCCCACAGGGGTGGAAACCAATAATAAACTAGCCTGCACACAGAACCCTGGAAAAGCGTAGAAGCCTTGGGAATTTGCAAGGGAGAAATGAGAAGAGAACTAAAAACAGGACAATTGGTAACGTAAGAATTTCTAAACTCTTGCCTACTGGGGGATAAGACCATGGTGATTTACTTTTGAGGAAAGCTGAACCAGCTCTGTTCTCAAGGACACCAACACAGGGATGAGGCATCAGAAGGAAAACACAAAGGTGAAGTGGAAGTCAGCATACTTGCAGGCCTCTTCCCAATTCAGCACTCAGAGTACTGACAGCTAAGCTAATACCCTCAAAGAAACTGGAAGGTTTCTTCTGGAGCAACTTTCTGATCTAAGGGAAAATATTTGAAATTATGGACATTTGGTATACCCTAATAAAATGGACAGATCCCTACCTATTCAACCAATGGGAAGGCCCATCAATCAATAACTTCCACCTACATAAGTTTGGCATTTAGTACCTTACTCAAATCAAATATAAGTGGACAACCAAGAATCACCAGACATCTGAGGAAGGGCCATGTACAAAAGACAAAGACCAATAAAATAGAGCAAAGAAGATACAGTAACAATGCAGGAAACAGACGAGTAAAAAAAAAAAAGAACTACAATTGCTGACTCTTAACTGCAGAGAACATACTAATGCTAACCAGAGGGAAGGTGAGTGGAGGGACGTGAAATGGTGATGGGCATGAAAAGTACACTTATCATGACAAGCACAGAATCGCTGAATCCCTATATTATACACATGAAACTAATATAACATTGTTTGTTAACTATACTGGAATTAACATTAAAAGCTTAAAAAAAAATTATCCTCAGACAGATAAGGTTACTGTATCTGTAGAGTAGAATTGGCTATTTAAAAAAGAATATTTCAGAAAACAAGAAAGATCTTTGAAATAGAAAATATGACAGCTGAAATGTTAATATGCAATAGGTAAAAACTGAAGAAAACTCCCATAATGTAAAGTAAAATAACCAAGATATGACAAATGGAAAAGATAGGAAAACAAGATACCAATTCAACTTATGCCTGTTTCCATTTTTCCAGGTATAATGGTGGTGGGAGGGAGGGTTAATGAATAGGGAAGTAGAATTTCTAAAAATTGAAATGAACCATGTTAAAAAATGGTAAAATCAAAATTAACTTGGTTATTTAATGAGCTTGATTTTGATGAAAGTAAACAGATATGCTATATAGAACAAATGAATGAATGATATAAAGAATTTTAGACTGGGAGGGAAAAAATGACTTCTTATTGCTAGATAACAGCTCTTCTAGAAAGAGGTTTTAGCATACCATATAACCTGCATATGAGAAAAAAATATGGGCAGGGGAGGTCAGTGTTCACTTTTTGTGTCTGCAACTTAAGATACTGTTCCAAATGCCTTCTAAAGTTCCTTCCAACTCTAAATTCTTTAAGTCTAATTCCTACCTCCTTCATGAAGCCTGTTCTTACTACTCCAGGTACATCAGATTTCTGAAACCAAAAAATGAATGCAATTTAAATGTGACTAGGGTTGACTAGCAAGGCCTAGATCTTTAAGTATTAATATATTTTGTAGGAATTACATATATATACTTCAAGATATATGTTACAAGTATTTGTATACCCTAAAAGCATGAGTTGGAGGATCATGAGTTCTGGGGTCTGGGTCTCAATCCAATTCCGTCATTAATAAATCACGTGACCTTGAGTAAACATATAAACTGTGAGTCTCAGCTTCCACATCTATGTAAGCAGGCTAAGGAAATAATCTTTAAGGTCTTTTCTAACTCTAAAGAGTTATGATTCTAGACAAATGTGATTCTATGATTCTTCACATTCTCAGAAAATACTGAGCAACCAGGGAACTGGTTATTAAGTAAACCTCTTAACAAAATTGCTTTCTGACATCTTGAAGCTAGTAAGGAATAAGGGGAGTTACAAAATATATACAGGATTAAATCAGAACAGCTTACCCTTCCATTTTTACAGATATAATCAAATAGCTCTCCTCCTGAGACATATTCCATCACCATGAAAATATCAGATGGTGTACTGATGACCTGGTACCTGGTGAGAGAAAACATTATCTACCAATATTAAAACATGTATATTCATTCATTCAGAAAATATTTACTAAGCGCCTATAATATACCAGGCACTGTGCTAGAAGCTGGGAAAACTGCAGGGAACAAAACAAATTCTCTGCCTTTATGGAGTTCATGTTCCAGGAGCCAGGAAACAGACACTAAATAAATAAGCAATATCTCAGGTGGTGGAACATGCTATGAAGAGAAATAAAGCAAACTAAGGGGAATCTCCCATACAGGGTGCTTAAGGAAGTACCCTCTGATAAAAGTAACATTTGAGCAGAACCTGATAGAAGGGAACAAACCATACTATGACCAAGGAAGAAGGTGAACCAGGCAGAGAGAACAGCAAGTGCAAAGGCCCTGAGGTAGAAGCCTGCCTGGTATGTTTGAGGAATGGTAAGAAGGCTAAAGCAAAGAGAACTGGCAGAGAGAAACAGGATGTAGAGTCAAAGAGGTAACTGGAGACCAGAAGACAGAGAACCTTACAAGCCAGGATGAGGTTTTGGCTTCTACTCTAAGGGAGATGCAAAGCTATTGAAGGCTTTAAGCAAAGTAGTCATGTGGGATCTGATCTATTAAAAGGGAAGGGTAACTTTAATTTACAGCAGCAATATGAAGAACTGACTGTGGATGGTAAAGGTGGAAGCAAGAGGCTACTGCAGGAGTCCATGACAGAGATGACAGTGGCTCACAATATACTGATGGCAATGAAGGAATTGAGAAACACTCAGATCCTAGATGTATTTTGAAGAGATGGAATGGATGACAGGAACATAGAGAAAAAACGAAGTTAAGGATATAGTTCCTACATTTCTGCCCTGAGGAACCGGATATTAACTCAAGAGGGTGAGACCTGTGTGAAGAGCAGGTTTGGGGGACGGTAACAGAATGTTCAGTTCTGGCATCCGAATGGAGATGTAAAGTAGGCAGTGGGTGCATAGAAATGGAATTCAGGGAAGAGGTATGAAAGCAGGAGATGTGTATTTATGCGTCATCAGCATCCATATGTACCTTAAAACCATGGCACCTCAGCAAATGAGAAGCGGTGAGAGTGAAAAATTTTGAGCCAGCCAGTTCAATATAAAACCCTAAGCAGGGGATCCCTGGGTGGCGCAGCGGTTTGGCGCCTGCCTTTGGCCCAGGGCGCGATCCTGGAGACCCAGGATCAAATCCCACATCGGGCTCCCGGTGCATGGAGCCTGCTTCTCCCTCTGCCTGTGTCTCTGCCTCTCTCTCTCTCTCTCTCTCTCTCTCTCTCTGTGACTATCATAAATAAATAAAAATTAAAAAAAAAAAATTTAAAACCCTAAGCAGTTTGAACTGAGCCCACATAAGAAAACTGACCAATAAGTTTAAATGCAGACCCTACAACTGGCAACTACAAGACAACCATAATACTACTGTTTTCTGAATACTGGATTCCTGAAATTCTATCTTTTGTTATTTGTTTTAGCAGATATAAGCAGCTTGGGGAAAAACCCTTTCTACTGCCTTGCTATTGTATTTAGTGAGGCTAAATGACATCATGTGGAATTTGAAGGTGAAGACTTCTTACTAGCCTATCACTGTTGGTTCTACAGCAACAGAAGCATAGGTTATCTATCAGACAGCATGTCCAAAAGACAAGAATGAATGAGAAAGTTAACAGCTGATAAGCACAAGGGCAAAACATGGACAGAGGTTTAAGTGACCATGAATGGGGTTTAGATAAATACATCAACAGGCAGAAATTTTAAAACCTTGAGGGATGATTCAAGAAATGTCAGTTATCTTTCTCACTTGTCAGATTAAGCAGGTTAATAAAAATGACTAAAAAGTGGTATGACTATATTTAATATAATCGGATCTTACAGTTTAATTATATGAGGATGCCTGAAAAGCTTGAGGTTCTGAATTTCTCTGCGGATTTTTCCTACCACATCAAGGCTTCGAATCTTCTGTCGATTGAGTATCTTCACAGCAACTTTATGCCCAGTCAATTCATGTTTGCCAACTGTAGGAGAAATAATTTTAACAAATTAGTGCTAGGCTTGATTAATAACATTTTAGATATAGTCAAAGAGTAGTAATCTTCACATTCTCAGAAAATACTGAGCAAATTTAAGTTCCTTTCAGTTCTGCTTGATTTGCCCCAAAATGTTATTTACGTGTTCAAGAGTGATTAAGCGGGAGAATACATAAGAAACTGCTAACAGTGGTTTCTTCCAGAAAGGAAAACTGGAAAGCTAACAGAGAGAAAAAGAAAAGAGACTTTCTTTTTGTTGTACCTTTTTTGCCCTTTTAAATTCTTATTTTTTAGTTCTTAAATTATCACACATACAAACTGAACTTAAAAAAAAAAAACTGAACTATTTTTTTTGGTGAATAATTCTGTGGATCTTAACACATAGAAAATGATAAAACCACCATTAGAATCAAATACAGAACAGTTCCATCATCCCAAAAAATTCCCTCATATTACAGACACACTTCCCCTACCTATAGATAGCCCTTTGAGCCTTTCAAGTTTCAGTTCAGGAACATGCAATTTCTATTTTAAATTTTAAAAAATTAAGTGATTTTCTTTAAATTTTGAATGCTATGCCGAGATAATCAATGGTGATTAGTCTCCAAAAAATTAGCTTTTATTTACCCTTTCTCTAGAACCTACTAGAGAATATATATTCTATCAAAATCAGACAAATAAACCAAGAAAGATAATCTCCAGTGAAGAAGGGATCCAGTGTAGGAGAAAAACAAAAAGAATCCCCAATATGGTAATGAGGCAAAGTCCTAGGTAACAGATGAGCAGAAGGCAACAAATCCAGACAGAAATGCGACGGAAGATTCAAGACAGTTGAGGGAAGAGGAGACTGATAAATTATCTTACAGGTTTGAAAGTACAGAATATTGTATTGAAGAGATTTTACGAAGGTATTTGAAGATATGGGAAATTTAGTCTCCAGTTCAAAGAAAACTAAGCAAATAGAAAAAAACAAGGTAATTTAAGAACTCCAAGAAAAATTATAAACAAAATAGTCACAGTATTGGCCTGGCAAATAGTTTTTACACAGTCACAATTATGCAATGCTAAGTATGGATTTTTTTAAGTATGATATAATTATATGAGAAGAATGAAGATGTAGAGGAAAAGGTATAAGGGAACTGAAATCCTTATATACCATAATAGAAAGTCAACAACTACAAAATCTGTCAATAAGAATTATGAAATAGCTTGTATGCATGCATAGATCAATTAGAAGTATGGAGGTTAAAAAAAAAAAAACCTAGAGCTAACTATAGAAGAAATTAATAGAAAGTTAGAGTAAGGAATTCTGTTTTATAAATATACTTCTTAGTACTATTTGACTTTTTGAAATACATATGTATGCATTTTTTTTTTAATTTTTAAATAAGTGACTTAGGATTTTAGCTTTTGGGGGGAAAAAAATGTTCTCTTCTAAATTAGAACACAGTTTGTAAGACCAATAGGTGAGAGCAATCTTGGCAATCTTGGTAATTACCGGCGGAAAAGCAAAGGTAATGATAAATAAGAAATCCCTTCTTATTTATGTTTGTTAGATACCGAAATGTGTCTTCCCCAAAATTCTTATGTTGAAACCCTAACCCTGGTCTCAGAATGTGACAGTATTTGGAGATAGGGTGTTTAAAGAAGTGACTGTTAAAATGAAACTGTTTTGGTTGTCCTACTACACCCTGACTCCCAGTATCCTTCTAAGAGGAAATCTGGACACAAAGGCAGCAGGGGTACATGCAGGAAACCATGTGAGGACACAGGGAGGAAGCAGCCATCTGCGAGCTAAAGGAGAGAGACCTTAGAAGGCATCAACCCTACTGAAACCTTGATCTCAACCTTTTAGCCTCCAGACCGTGAGAAAATATCTCGTTAAAGCCATTCAATCTGTGTATTTTGTTATGGCAGCCCTTAGCTGATTAATGCTATACTTGATACATGACTCAATCGCAGAGACCCGGGATCATGCCCTGAACTGAAGGTAGAGCCTCAACCACTGAGCTACCCAGGCATCCCTAAACTTCTTTTTAAAACATTATTTTAAACAAAGATTTTTCCCTCATTATTCCAATCTAAATAGGATTTGTTGCTTGATCTGGGATTTGAGATGGAGCTGAGCCTGCCCACCCTTTAAAAACTCTGAAGGATTATGAACCACTGCAGGCTGTTAAACAGGGGAGCAACAAGATAATTATCTTTCTAAAAGACAAGACTCATTGCTCTTCACTTAATATGTGCTCTTGATGATTTAATAATAAGAGCACAGAATTTTAAACCTAAAGAGAACTTTACAGATCATCAGGTCCAATGGTTTTCAACAGTTCAACATTTTGCCCCCACCGGCTACCCAAGACAGTGAGTGATGAGCTCTTCTGCCCACCACACCCCCTGCAGTTGAGAGGGGCAGGGGATGGGGTAGTTCCTCATTACTTTGAATGTTTTAAAGCATTTGCTGCTTTTCTTAAATGTTTTACTTATTAATATTAAATCCAAGGTTAGGTTATACAGATATTTCACATTTGGAGAAAAAAGTCTTTGTTAAGTAGGAATCTAAGAAAAGTGCTTAAGTCAGTGTAAGTCTCAATCCTTTTCAAAAATACAATTTACCACCTAAGTTCACCTCCCATTTTGTCCAGGTTCTTTAACCTGCACAATACCTCTATAATGCAAGTCTTTCCAGGAAATAAGCAAATGTGTAACTGCGACATAGTCTACCTTAACCCAAAGCATTATCAAAGAATCAAAAATGCCAGTTCTAAACTACTACAATATAAATGCAATCTCAAAATTTTCTTATAACCACTGTTTGTAGAGCTCAACTAATTTCAAAACCATCCATGGCTAAGAAATTATAGAAGTTTCCTGAAAGACAAGAGGCTAAGAATGCACTGGACAAACTTCCATCAAAAACTCATAAAATTCTTCTGCATGTGGCTGTCCAATTTTCCCAGCACCATTTATTGAAGAGACTGTCTTTCTTCCAGTGGATAGTCTTTCCTCCTTTGTCGAATATTAGTTGACCATAAAGTTCAGGGTCCACTTCTGGATTCTCTATTCTATTCCATTGATCTATGTGTCTGTTTTTGTGCCAGTACCACAGTCTTGATGACCACAGCTTTGTAGTACAACCTGAAATCTGGCATTGTGATGCCCCCAGCTATGGTTTTCTTTTTTAAAATTCCCCTGACTATTCGGGGTCTTTTATGATTCCACACAAATCTTAAAATAATTTGTTCCAACTCTCTGAAGAAAGTCCATGGTATTTTGATAGGGATTGCATTAAACGTGTAAATTGCCCTGGGTAACATTGACATTTTCACAATATTAATTTTGCCAATCCATGAGCATGGAATATTTTTCCATCTCTTTGTGTCTTCCTCAATTTCTTTCAGAAGTGTTCTATAGTTTTTAGGGTATAGATCCTTTACCTCTTTGGTCAGGTTTATTCCTAGGTATCTTATGCTTTTGGGTGCAATTATAAATGGGATTGACTCCTTAATTTCTTTCTTCAGTCTCATTGTTAGTGTAAGAAATGCCACTGATTTCTGGGCATTGATTTTGTATCCTGCCACGCTGCCGAATTGCTGTATGAGTTCTAGCAATCTTGGGGTGGAGTCTTTTGGGTTTTCTATGTAGAATATCATGTCATCAGCGAAGAGGGAGAGTTTGACTTCTTTGCCAATTTGAATGCCTTTTATGTCTTTTTGTTGCCTGATTGCTGAGGCTAGGACTTCCAGTACTATGTTGAATAGCAGTGGTGAGAGTGGACATCCCTGTCGTGTTCCTGATCTTAGGGGAAAAGCTCCCAGTGCTTCCCTATTGAGAATGATATTTGCTGTGGGCTTTTTGTAGATGGCTTTTAAGATGTTGAGGAATGTTCCCTCTATCCCTACACTCTGAAGAGTTTTGATCAGGAATGGATGCTGTATTTTGTCAAATGCTTTCTCTGCATCTATTGAGAAGATCATATGGTTCTTGGTTTTTCTCTTGCTGATATGATGAATCACACTGATTGCTTTACAAGTGTTGAACCAGCCTTGCATCCCGGGGATAAATCCTACTTGGTCATGGTGAATAATCTTAATGTACTGTTGAATCCTATTGGCTAGTATCTTGTTGAGAATTTTTGTATCCATGTTCATCTGGGATATTCGTCTATAATTCTTTTTGGTGGGGTCTTTGTCTGGTTTCGGAATTAAGGTGATGCTGGCCTCACATGCAGAAGAATGAAACTAGACCATTCTCTTGCACCCTACACAAATATAAACTCAAAATGGATGAAAGATCTAAACATGAGACAAGATTCCATCAAAATCCTAGAGGAGAACACAGGCAACACCCTTTTTGAACTCAGCCAGAGTAACTTCTTGCAAGATACATCCACGAAGGCAAAAGAAACAAAAGCAAAAATGAACTACTGGGACTTCATCAAGATAAGAAGCTTTTGCACAGCAAAGGATACAGTCAACAAAACTCAAAGACAACCTACAGAATGGGAGAAGATATTTGCAAATGACGTATCAGATAAAGGGCTAGTTTCCAAGATCTATAAGAACTTATTAAACTCAACAGCAAAGAAACAAACAATCCAATCATGAAATGGGCAAAAGACATGAACAGAAATCTCACAGAGGAAGACATAGACATGGCCAACATGCACATGAGAAAATGCTCTGCATCACTAGCCATCAGGGAAATACAAATCAAAACCACAATGAGATACCACCTCACACCAGTGAGAATGGGGAAAATTAACAAGACAGGAAACCACAAATGTGGGAGAGGATGTGGAGAAAGGAGAACCCTCCTGCCTGTTGGTGGGAATGTGAACTGGTGCAGCCACTCTGGAAAACTGTGTGGAGGTTCCTCAAAGAGTTAAAAATAGATCTGCCCTACGACCCAGCAATTGCACTGCTGGGGATTTACCCCAAAGATACAGATGCAATGAAATGCTGGGACACCTGCACCCCGATGTTTCTAGCAGCAATGGCCACAATAGCCAAACTGTGGAAGGAGCCTCGGTGTCCATCAAAAGATGAATGGATAAAGAAGATGTGGTCTATGTATACAATGGAACACTACTCAGCCATTAGAAATGACAAATACCCACCATTTGCTTCGAGGTGGATAGAACTGGAGGGTATTATGCTGAGTGAAATAAGTCAATCGGAGAAGGACAAACATTATATGGTCTCATTCATTTGGGGAATATAAAAAATAGTGAAAGGGAATAAAGGGAAAGGAGAAAAAATAAGTGGGAAATATCACAAAGGGAGACAGAACATGGAAGACTCCAAACTGGGAAACGAACTAGGGGTGGTGGAAGGGGAGGAGGGCGGGGGGTGGGGGTGACTGGGTGGCGGGCACTGAGGTGGGCACTTGACGGGATGAGCACTGGGTGTTATTCTGTACGTTGGCAAATTGAACACCAATAAAAAATAAATTTATTAATAAAAAAACTCATAAAATATCACTGAAATCAGGGACAGAGAAAAACCTATAATCAGAGCTTAAATGGACTGTGGAAATTAGAAGCATATTCTAATTTCTGGTAAGGCTATCTCCAATCTCCTATAACCAATCAAATGTGATTTAAGAGGAGCCAACTTGACTATTAAACCCCAATTCAGGAAGTATCTTCTTAGACCTAGTTTATTGATACCTGAACAAGTAGTAATCTCATCTGTCCCAACTACCCACAAAACCTTCAAGCAATGGGTTATTAGAAACCCTGTCCCATTAACTACATAGATGAAACAAAACTGGTAACACCACAATGCTGGATACAACTGGCAGACTCTGATGTGGAAAGAATATTACAGCAGAATCCATTTCGGACTGAACTCCAATTCATCACAAATCAACCAGTCCCCTCTCATATCGCACCCCACTCAACCTAATTTCAACCCCAATTCACTTTAGGTAACAACTGGGTCTTATTGAAACTCCACACATATATTCTGTCATTAAATAAGGAGCTGGAAAAGGTGATTCAAAGCATTCTCTCAAATTTATTCATGTATTAAGCATCTATATGCCAGTAACGCTGCCACAGAAAACATTACTGACCAAAACCTGGATCCTTGGGACCTCCCTGGCCTCTAAAGATGACCAAAATAACTATATAAAGTAAGAAAAACCAAAAAGTTTTAAAGTACAAAAGACTAAAGTAAAAAGAATAGACATTAACAATGCTCATCCAAGAACTACATTAATGTTCTAGAAAAAATTAGCTATCACCAAGTGCTAATATAGACATTATGGTGTGCCTGCATGGCTCAATCAGTAGAGCATGGGACTCTTGATCTCAGGGTTTTAAGTTTGAGCCCCACATTGGATGGGATATAAAAATTACTTAAAAATAAAATCTTCAGGGATCCCTGGGTGGCTCAGCGGTTTAGTGCCTGCCTTCGGCCCAAGAAGTGACCCTGGAGTCCCAGGATCCAGTCCCACATCAGGCTCCCTGCATGTAGCCTGCTTCTCCCTCTGCCTGTGTCTCTGCCTTTCTCTCATTGTGTGTGTCTCTCATGAATAAATAAATAAAATATTTTTAAAAATAAATACATAAAATAAAAAAATAAAATCTTTTAAATAAAAAAAGAAATTATAGAAGTTATGAAGTAAAAGCAGAGTAAGACAACAGAACAGTTAAAAATCATGTAGAAAGCAGTAAGTTACAGAAATGTGACAGAAAATTTTATTGAACACATACCAAAAATGAGGAAGAAACTGGAAAGACAAGGAGGGATGGTGATAGACCAAGAATAGGGAATCAAGTAAAATTCAATTCATAAGAAATAGGGAGTAGCATATTATTCCACCTGTGAATAGAAGCCCCCTCCAAAAGAAGGCTAAATAAGCAGAATGAAATCAATAACCAAATAAGGTACAACTGAAGACTTTTTTTCTAATACATGAGCATTTCATGAAATTATAAATTAGAATAGAGGCATATCTTCTTCATTTTTGAAACAGAAATCATCAAAGTATGACTGTATAAATAGTATTCAAACAAAAATTGAACAGCAGCAGAGGAGGGGAAGGTGTTACGACAGCCACTGTAACGAGATCAAATTCTCTCTCTCATACACACACACAACTAAAAAATAAGCAGGGTACATGATCAGTTTTTTTTTTTAAGGGAAAATTAGTGCACTAATTCCTTTTTCATGGCTGGTATACCAATAGAACATTTTTAGGGGGAAAAAGGGGCAGCTGATAGCATTAAACATTAGGAGTAATAAATATATATATATTTAATATATATACATTTAATCTGAGTGTATATATATATAATATAATCTGATATATAATAATCTTATATATAATATATAATATATACACTTACATAATATATAATATACTATTAATATATATTATATATTATATATACATTTAATCTGTATATATACATTTAATATATATAATTAATATATATATACATTTAATCTGAGTATATATATATGTACACTCAGATTCTCTCAAATTCATTCATGTATTTTTTTTTTTATTCATGTATTGATCTCAAAATTTTCTTATATATATATATACTCAGACCTGGGTTTTGATCTCAAAATTTTGATTTCAAAATTTTCATATATATATATATATATATATATATACACACACACACACACACACACACACACACTCAGACCTGGGTTTTTCCAGTATAAAAGTTATTTACAAAATGTTTGATCTAGGCAAATTAAATTACTTCAACCTTCTATTCATTTGTCTGTAAAAATAAAAATACCACAACTCCATAGGAGTGATTGTAAGGAATACATAAAATAGGGTTTGTAAAGCACTTTACATAGCACCTGGCTGGCACAGTAAGCACTTGATAATAAACGGTGGCTATTACTATTTAGGACTATTTATTTTCCGTTGCTCCCAAACCTGCCCTCTACCCCTATTTAATCAGCCATAAATTTTCTGATTTAATTCTCATATAACCAATTATCTCAGCTCTTTGATTTGTCCTCCTTATCCACATAGATTCAGTAGCATCCCTTTATCTAAGCCCATAATAAGTGCTAAATAATAGCTTTAATTTCTATGCATCTAGTTCCCATCCCCATAAGCGTAAATTCCACCAACCTCTATCCTCCCCCTTTCCATCACTACCAATCCTGAGATTTCCAGCTTCCAAAGTTCAACCATTTCCTGACTTTGGTTAATTTTCAACATATTATTGCTAGACATAC
The DNA here is from genome assembly GCF_048418805.1 of Vulpes vulpes. NCBI lineage: Eukaryota > Metazoa > Chordata > Mammalia > Carnivora > Canidae > Vulpes > Vulpes vulpes. The sequence goes on along the minus strand of NC_132783.1, from coordinate 127,261,507 downwards.
ACACTTAGCACCAAGTACTTGACAGTGATTTCACCTACTACCTAAAAACTATAGGAACATTTATTCAATCACACAAGAGCACACAGGTAAAACAAAAAAACAAACAAAAAAAAACAGGTGAATTAGACTTGAGTTTAAGTCATAAATTTAGTTGATTTGTAACACATAACGTAATTAAGATAACTAAGATAATTAACATAACTACAACTGTGTAGTTAATATTCATGACATACCCACTTTGTGCCCAAACCTACTGACCCTCTAACTCTAATAAAACCTTGAAGACTGATATAATTACCAACACTTTACAGGTAACTGAGGAACAGGAATGAAATAACCTGCCCAAAGGCACACTGCTAGGGGCTAGCAGAATCAAAACATGAACCCCATCATCTGTCTCAAAAACTTGTGCTATTTCCAAAACAGTAAGTGAAATATGGTAATTTTTTAAAGATAATCCTCAAAAGGGCATTACACATAGTATAATACAAATACAGATATCCTTTCAATAAAACATAAATCTAAGAAGTTGAACATTATCAGAGTAATCTTTATAGTCTTACAGGTTTTTTTTTTAAAGGTTTATTTATTTAAGAGACAGAACTCAAGTGGGAGGAGAGGCAGAGGGAGAGGGAGAGAGAGAGAAATCCCCAAGGAGAACCTTCCACCCTATCCCCACTGAGTTCCCAAATGAAGGCAGGGCTCCATCTCACCACCCTGAGACCATGCAAAATCAAGAGTCAGATGCTTAACCAACTGAGCCACCCAGGCGCCCCTTACAGTTTTGAAAAGAATAATGGACTGAATTGCCCCATTACCACTAAGAATTATTCTAAACATTCATTCATTCGTTTAAGAAATAGTTAAGTATCTGCACCTACTATGTCCCTGGCATTGCCACTACGATCTTTTTCCTAGATGACAAAATTAATTCAGTCTACTAAAAACCTGCCTCATAACAACTTCAGTGTTTTAAGACAAGATACTAAGAACACACTTTTTTTTTTTAATTTTTTATTTATTTATGATAGTCACACAGAGAGAGAGGGAGAGGCAGAGACACAGGCAGAGGGAGAAGCAGGCTCCATGCACTGGGAGCCCGATGTGGGACTCGATCCCGGGTCTCCAGGATCGCACCCCGGGCCAAAGGCAGGCGATAAACCACTGCGCCACCCAGGGATCCCCCCAAGAACACACTTTATTCATTCTACCAGACCAATTTAAAAGTTTCTTGAAAATTAAAGTATTATAAGGGAGAAACCAAGAGCGTAAAACCAAAAAGCATATAAAATGACAAGTGTAATAGACTGAATGTTGCCCCTGGACCCAAAATTTGTTTCCACCAGAACCTAGGATGGATCATATGTGGAAATTGGGTATTTACAGATGTAATCAATTAAGGATCTTAAGATGAAATCATCCTAGATTTAGAGTGGGCTCTGTATCAAATGAATGGTATCCTTTATAAGGAGAGAAAGGAACAAAGACACACCCACAGGAAGCCAGGGAAGACAGAGGCACAGAATGGAATTTAGCTACCACAGGCCAAGGAACACCAGGAGCCACCAAATGCTTGGAGAGGCAAGGAAGAGACTCTCACCAAGAACCTTCCAAGAGAGTGTGACCCTACAAACCCCTTGATTTTGGACTTTTGGCCTCCAGAACTGTGAAAGAATAAATTTGTTGTTTTAAGCCACCGAGTTTGTGGTACTTTGTTATTACAGCCCTAGGAAACACTGTTTTTTCTAAAATATGATATTCACCATGAAGATTAACAAGTTAACAAAAGTAATCTTTTTTGAAAGCAGGTTTTCTCATAGGTACTACACATGCCCAAGAATTCTTAAATGGAACACGCTGTACATAATGACTGGGAACCAAACAAATATTCACCTTTGATGAGCATCAGTTACTCCTCTGTGCCCTCACACAGTGACATCTGTGGAAGTTAGCTGGATAGGACTTCTTTTGCTCCTAGGCTATTAGGTTCCAGCTCCATGGTTTCTGCTTTTTGAAGTTGTGTTGCACCCTTCACAGCCTACCTGGAGTTAACTCTTACAGCCCTCTCTCCAATGCTCTAATTTGGGAATTTGAATTTTCTATGGGCTCCAAAACTCATAAAGCTAAAATTATTACAATGAATTTTAAGAATTATGCTTTACAAAATACTAGAAGTGAAGACTCTCCACAGAAAAAGATCACATAAGGAAGGAATTCTGGGAATGGATGCATGCTCTCCCTTTTGGAAACTACTATGCATATTAACACAATAATGGCTTTTGAATTATTATATGGCCTAGTAAAGAAACCTGTCAAACATTTTTAACCTGTCTTACTTAAATACAGGCTTCTCCTGCCACAGTTTTCAAATAGTGTCCCAAAATTGATGGCTCAAATATTTTCTCTTTCAGAGTAGGCAATAGCCCTTCTGAATATTGTCTTTCTCCCTCTTTCTTCCCAGAAAAATCTTGGTAATGTAAAGCTATCATATCATAGTCTGTTCTTTTCTTTAATTATAGGAACAAATATATTTGCCTTAACAAACTTCAACATTAGAATTTTAGTAACAATACTTTCGAAAATAGTGTTTTATAGCTTAGAAAAAACACATTATCACACTTAAGCCTCACAACAAACCTATATAGGTAATTATGAGGCTCTAAGAGATTATGCAATTTGATTAAATAAAGCTATTAAGTGATCAAGTTGGAATAGGTCTTCTGACTCCAAGTCTTATGACCTATCTACTCCACTGCACCATTAATATGCAGAAAACTGGGGGCGGAGAGGGGAGAAACTTGGCACAATACCAAACCGTAAACTGTTTCCTCACAACTAAGCAAAAGATGGGTGCCTGGTGACTCAGTCTGTTAAGCATTTGCCTTCAGATCAGGTCATTATCTCAGAGCCCTGGGGTGAGCCCCACACTGGGCTCCCTGCTCATCAGGGGAGTCTGCTTCTCCCTCTCCCTTTGCCCCTCCTCCACTCTCGCTCACTCTCTCAAATAAAATCTTTAAAAAAAAAAAAAAAAAACAATAAAACTACGCAAAAGATTCTCCTCTGAACTAAATTCAGTTGCAGACAAATGAATTGCTGCTACATCAATAACAAGTGGACCTTGTCAGGAATATGCAATAAGAGAACCATTCCCCTTTCCAAAAGCTCAAAACTTAACTCTTCTGACTGTCACTGTTCTGTGGGTTTTTTAAAGATTTCATTTATTTATTCATGAGAGATAGAGAGAGAGAGAGAGAGAGAGAGAGGCAGAGACATAGGCAGAGGGAGAGGCAGGCTCCCCATGGGGGGAGTCTGACGTGAGACTCAATCCCAGGACCTCAGGATCATGACCTGAGCTAAAGGCAGATGCTCAAGCACTGAGCCAGCCAGGTACCCCAGACTGTCACTGTTTTTACAGTAGTGCTAGATACTGGGCTTTTTAAAAGAATTATTTATCTATCTATCTATCTATTTAGGAGAAAGAGAGAACAAGCAGGGGTAGGGACAAAGAGAGAGGGAGAAAAAAAAAAGAGAGGGAGAGAGTGAGCCTTAACCAGACTCCATGCCCACTGCAGAGCCTGATGTGTGGCTCCATCTCACGACACTGAGATCCCAACCTGAGCGAAAATCAAGAGTCCAACGTCTAATGGACTGAGCCACCCACGCATTCCTAAGATACCTTTTATGAACAAAACGGGAAGACAGGTATTTCTGCCACGGAAGACTTGCAAGTCACTCACAGCAAAGGTTACCAGGATTCACAATGTGTCCCTCACAAGTTAGTCAACTACTAGCTAACATGTTACTGCTTTCTAAAGGGAACTTTGTCTAACTGTAGAACACTGTAACAAATGCTCTCCTAATCAGATATGTAAATCCTAAAGTGAAACAAGATCATACTTTGGAAGAGAAAATGTTAAATAGGAAAGAGATACCACAAAGAAATATCTACTAAAGATATTCTAATCACCTATATAATTCCCACTCTAAAATTAAGAGTAAAAAGAATCTCACTCTGGATGCGTGGGTGGCTCAGTTGGTTAAGCATAGGACTCTTGATTTCAGCTCATGTCAAGATCTCAGGACCTTGTAATGGAGCTGCACTTCTGGCGCCTGTTTAGGATTCTCTCTTTCCCTCTGCCCCTTCCTCATCCATCCCATTCTTGCATTCTTTCTCTAAAATAAATATATAAATCTTAAAAACAAACAAAAACAAAGCAAAACAAAAAACCTCACTCCTAAAAGTATAAGGAAAATAATTCTAGAGAGGGGTGAGCTTTAAAAGCTATAAGTATAATTTTGAGAAAGGCAGGTTTTCCTAACAAAACATTTCAGGCATCCCAAAAGGAAACCAAATACCCATGTTCCACCCACCACTAGCTTAAGCAGTAAAACATCACAGAGGCAAATGAAGCTCTGTATGCCCCTCCCAGGTCTCTTTCTCCTTTCTCTCTCCCAAGAGGTAACCACTACTTCGAATGTGGTATTTGTCTTCCCTTCCTGTATGAACCCATAAACAATACTGTAACAATGTTTTCCCTATGTTTATTTCTACAAATTTAATTTTATATATATTCTAATGCCTGCATCAGACAATTAAACAGTACAAAAGGATATATAGTGAAATGTCCCCCTGCTACCTAGTTCCTCTCCTCTGAACAACTAATGTAATGGTTTCATGTTTATCTTTAAAGGGTATGTTTATCCATACATATGCAAGTAGTTACACTTAAATGCCTTATTTGCTCCTATTTTTTATACACAAATGGTAGGTATACTCTCTTCTAATTTGTTCTACTATCCCCTTATTCTTCCTCTTAAAATACACCTTGGAAATTGCTCCCTAAATTATATAAAATCTTGTTTTTTTCTAATGTTTGCAAGGCATATCATTATATGGATAACCATAATTTAACTATTGTCCTACTAGAAAGGTTGTTCCCAACCCTTTGTATTTATAAACAATATGGGAATGAATAAATTCATTATTTCCTACACACAGGAGTATATCTATAGGATAAATTCCTAGAGGTCGAATTGCTGGGCTAACTTTAATAAATACTATCACACTCTATAGGGGTGGCAATAATTTACTCTCATTAGCAATGTTTGGGTGTTTTTGCATGACTTTAAAATTTACATAAATTACATGACAGTACATGCTCTTCTACTTCTTCAGTTTTTGTGGCCTAACCTTATAAACTTGAGACTACCTAAACTGATATAGATAGATAGATAGATAGATAGATAGATAGATACAAACAATACATAACTTTTTTCCTTAAAGACTTTTTTTTTTTTAGTAAGCTCTGCATCCAATGTGGGGACTTGAACTCATGAACCAAGATGAAGAGTAGCATGCTCTACTGACTAAGCTAGCCAAGAACTGCCCTCCTTAAAGAAATTTTTGTTTCGTTTTTGTTTAAAGATTTTTTTTGTTTATTCATGAGAGACACAGAGAGAGACAAGCAGAAGCAGAGACACAGGCAGAGGGAGAAGCAAGCTCCCTGCAGGGAGCCCCTTGTGGGACTCGATCCTGGGACTCCAGGATCACGCCAAATCCCAGGATCACTCCTTGAGCCTAAGGCAGACGCTTTAACTGCTAAGCCACCCAGGCATCCCTCCTTAAAGAAATTTTTAAATAATTTCTACTGTGACTGATTCACCTATTTACCTGAAATTGCAGTTTTATGTAGAAAAATGCTCCCCAACTTAATAGGTTGCGTGTATAAACAACTCATTTGCCGAAGACCACCTACACCACTAAAGAGACCATCTTCTCTTCTCTTGGAAAACTTAACAAAAACTGCCATTTTAATTTACTGCAATAGTAACATGACTCTCTGTTCATCCATGCTTTTATAACTGTTGTACCTAGGGAAAGGGGAGTGGACCCTACAAGGGAATAGAGACTAACACCCTGATAGCCAGGATTAAAAAAAGGTAATTTGGAAATATAAAAGATAATTCAAGCATAATCCCAAACCAACCTTAGTAGTCTGTTTAAACTTTCCCCTCACAATGATATCATTAAGTTACCAAATGACTTTTTTTTTTTAATTTTTATTTATTTATGATAGTCACACACAGAGAGAGAGAGAGAGGCAGAGACACAGGCAGAGGGAGAAGCAGGCTCCATGCACCGGGAGCCTGACATGGGATTCGATCCTGGGTCTCCAGGATCGCACCCTGGGCCAAAGGCAGGCGCCAAACCGCTGCGCCACCCAGGGATCCCACCAAATGACTTTTTTAGCCTGTAATAGGAAACAAAATATCACTGCAAATTTATAGTTTCCTTCGCCCCCCAAATTAAAATTTCTTCTAAGCATATAATATCATAGTGGGAATTTGTCTATCAATATCATCTAATATTAGATGATATTGTAGAATAATATCATAATATCATCTAATATCTAATATTCTGTTAGATTCCTTTCCTATGTTACATTTACCAACGTGTAACTAATTTTAAAAGCTCTATCTACTCCAAACTATCTCCACTGAAATACATGGCTAATCATATCATTCATAAGAATTCCTGTCAAATTAAGGCTAGTGTAAGTTACCAACACCACCATTGTAACAGCTGTTTTAACCTTTTCAAATGAGCATAGCATCTATGTCCACCTTTCTCTCTCCTAAAAATCAATACCCATTCTGTATAGGTATTTATCCTGTCTCCCTCCACTAAGTACATCAGAAGAAGATGCCCTCACCACACACACACTCAACAGTGGGCCATATTCCACCATGGGTAACACTATCTCCCTTGCGAGTACCTACTTAGGAACATAAGCCTAAACCAATTGGCACAAGTCATCCCTGGTCCCAAGGACTAGATGAGCCCATGAGACTCATGAGAGGTATGCTGAAGCTTCTGTGCTTTGGAGAGAGAAGCACAGAGATACTCTTGGCTAGGTTGATTTTCTATTACTATACTTGGAGCAAAAAGCATCACAACTGCTTGACAACTTAAAAATGCATTGGATGAGGATTTTGACCAGTATCAACCGATGTATTTATGAACAAATTCAACCCTATCAATGAAACCTTTGATTCTTTGATGAATATTAGCTTTTCTATGATACGAGAGGAGAGATTGATGGTATTTAGTATTCAAGAGAGGCACATGTGGAAGAATGAAGGCTAAGGAACAGCACTCACTGGAAGGATTCTTGTCACAGACACATCACAGATCAAATTCAGAAAATGAAAAATTTCCTCTTGCTTTCCTATTTACCACCATGCCAAAAGCTACCTAGCAAACACGAATATGAGACCTGACTTTACACAGGTCTTTATTAGAATGATGAGCATCCTAATCCAAGCAGAACCCTGGGAGGAATAAGGGCATCAAGACTGTCATCACTATTCTGGGGCATTAATGAGCACTTCTTACAAATATTTGTCAACTAAAAGCAGTTAGTAATTGCTAACAAGTAAAGAGACTGACAACATAGCTAAAAATAACTTTGAGGGCACAGAGACATCTTACTGGCCTAATATAGACCCACCCTGATGGCTCTTATTACCCTATTCTGGCATTTGCTTCTTACTTTCTTACATTGTTGGCCTTGCTGATTTTCATAAGAAGGCTTAGGCAGTTGCTTCCCTGTGGGCTATACAGCAATTTTCCAGTTCTATGACTCAGAAAGAGCAAGAGAAGGAAGGGTTCTCCTCTTCCATCCCTAGATAAAATCAGAAAATGTTTATTTAGCTCCGGTAAAGCAAGGCTCAGTTAGTTAATTCACTGTTCAGACTTTCACAACTTTTTTTCTTTCAAGTCAAACATTTACCAAGAGCTTAGTATATGCAAGTCATAGGTTATTTATCCAAAGCCAATGCATGAATTTTATTTATGAGTTCCATGCTTCCTTCCTCTACATCCCTAATAAGTCAAATATCTTAAAGAAAAAATATTTATGTCTCACAAAGTTTGCAATTAAACTTTTTGTGCCAGAACTGGTGGACTCGTGATCAAATGTGTTATTTCTAGAATATTGTGTTGAAACACAAGGGTAAGAGATTCCATACTTTCCTTAAAAAAAGTTCAAATGATGTGCGCTAAATTATTAAAACATACATATCCTGTGAAAATAAGTGGAAACAAACTACGTTAATGAGCTAATAAATACCGTCTGGGGGCAACATCTGCTCTACCTACCAAGTTTGGCACAGAGTCTGCAAAACTGGTAATTCAGAAACACCTGAAGGCACGGAGTCTGCGTTCAGAACATAAACCGTGCATCGCAAATACAGGACCAGCTTTACGTTCATTAACTGCTCCCAACAAAAATTAGTCATCCTTCCCAACAAGGTGGCCCTTAAAAAAAAAAATTTCCGTAAGCTACCCCCAAAGCAAGCTTACTTTCTGGGGGAGGCCGAGGAGGGGGCACCCACTGCACACTCGAGAATCGGCCCCGGCAGGTAAGGGGAGAACCTCCTGGAGAGGACGGAAACACGGACGACCCCGGGCGCCGCCAGGGCAGCGGCCCCCCCCCCCCGCCCCCCGCCCGGCCCCCCGCCCGGCCCCCCGCCCGGCGCAGCCCCGCCGGCCCACCTGGGCTAGTCCGCACCTCCGCAGCCCCGCCCCGCCCCGCGCCCAGCCGAGCCCCTCGGGCCGCGGCGCCGTCGCCATGACGACCGCCCCCCCCCCCCCCGCGGCCAGGCAGGGTCGCGCCGCAGGCCCGCGGCAGCCTCGGACGCCGCTGCCGCCGCAGCCAGGCCGGGGGCTGCCGAGCCCAGGGCAGGGGCGCCGGGGCGGGGGGCGGGGCTGGGGAGCGCGGAAGGCGCGCGGGTCGCCGGCCGCCGCCGACCCTCGCCCCCGCGGGCCTCACCCTTCACTTTGCCGAAGGTGCCGACCCCCAGCGTGTCCCCCAGGATGTAGTGGCCGATCTTCACCCGCCCGTCGTGCTTCTGCTTCTCGGCCGTCGCCATCTTCCTCCAGGAACTGAGCCTGCGCATGGCGCCGCGGGAGGGGGCGGAGGGGGCGGGCAGGGCCGCGCCGGGCGCGGGGGCGGGGGCGGGGGCAGGGGGCGGGGAGGGGACGCGGGCGGGCCGCCGGGCCTCCGAGCCGCCGCGCCGCCGCCCAGCAGCGCCCGCCGGGCCCCCGCCCCCCGCGGCGCTCCCGCGGCGCTCCCCCCGCCCCGGCGCCGGCGCGCACGCTCCCCCTGGCGGGGCGGCGGGGGTCGCCGGCGGGGCCGCGGTTCCTCGCGCCGCCGCGTCCCGCCCGGGCCCCGGGACTGCGGAGCGGGCGGCTGCCCTCCGGGCGGCCGGTCCTGCCCGCGGCGACCCCCGCTGCCGGCGACTCCCGGGAGGGGGCCGCTCTCCCTGCGGCGCCCAGGGCGGGGCCGGGCGGGGCCGGGCGGGCCGCTCACCGGCGCCGCGGGCGGTGGGACGCGGCCGGGGACTGCGCCGGGTCGCCGGTTCCCAGCCTGCTCATTTTTGCGGTGCGGATGGACCCGAAAGGCCACCGGGAGGTGCCCCCGGCATCTCCGACGGGCCCCCTGTGCGCCCGTCCGGCTGCGGCTGCGGCTGCGGCTCTGGCTGCGGCTGCGGCTGCGCTCGGCGCCGTGAGCCCGTCCGATGCTGTTGGCGCCGTCGGGCTTTCCTGCTCCTGGAGGCTTTTCTCAAGTTTCCTTCCCCAGGCAAGCCCCGTGGGAGAGGGCCGGTTGGGAATCCTGCGAACGGCCTGTGTGCTCAGGAATGGGATGTTACACACGGAGAATTAACAGGTTTAGGTTTCCGGTGAAACGTAGACTCTGAACTGAAGTCGAGGCTTATGGTTGCATCAACCAGGTCAGTCGACAAATATTTATCGTACTTGGGACGAGTACAGTTGAGTCCATCATCTATACAAATGGGATGTGGCCTGTCACGGGGGGGAGGGGTTGAAATATGCTTGTTGGTATTAAATTTCTTTAAAGATCTTATTTATTCAGGAGAGACCCAGAGAGCGGCAGGGACACAGGCAGGGGGAGGAGCAGGCTCCCCACAAGGAGCCCGATGTGGGACTCGATCCTGGGATCACCCGAGCCAAAGGCAGGTGCTCCACCGCTGAGCCACCCCGGCGTCCCTGTGCTAAATGTTTAAGCCAGTTCACTACTCAGTTGAATTCCACTGACCTGGGCAAAGTGAAGTGTCCAAAAAAACAAGATACGATCTCAGTTTTGCAGTGTCATAGCATTTGGGCCAGTGTCAATGGGCAGAGTTGAACCCATCGAGAAAATAATATAAAAAAGTAAGACTAAAAGTATCATCCTTTTTGTTCCTAATCAAAGTTACCCAGCTCGTCTGACTGTTATATTCTATTTATGAAAGCAAAATAACATGCATTAAGTACTGCAAGAGAAGCAAAAGCTTGAGTTTAGAATTACATCAACAGTTACAACTAGCCTCGGATAATCAGTTTCTGATGTATTATGGACTGCACATATTCTGAAGGACCATAAAGTTAAGAAGTCGGATTACTAACATACTTGGGGAGTGGGCAGTGGTAACTGTTTTTTTGCTCTGTGGTCTCTTCATCTTGTTGCCTCCTGAGTTTCTGCAGCTCAGGCATCTTGGATCTCTACAAAGCGGAAATAGATTACTGGATTCTCTTAGAAAAAGAAAAACTTTAATTCCTTACCCTGAAGTATCATCTTAAATTACTTTAAATCTGCATCATGTCTAGAGTTCAACCTAGCAAAGTTCTGTTATTTCTTTTAACCTAAAAGAAAAAAGAATCACAAGGTACCTCAGTCCTGTGTGGTTAAGCCACAAAACATTTTACAAAGGAGCAAACTGAAGCTGCATTTTGCAAACCAATGGGCAATCTCTTCACGAAACTATGAAAACCCAATTAAGAAAATTATATGGGTTTTTTTTAACAGAAACATCAGTTTGTTTCTGTTCTAATATTTTAGATTATAGTTTTATTTAATATATATTCATTAAATGCTACCATTCACTCAAAGGCATTACTGGGGAAATAAAACGTAGAATCTTGGATCAAAAAGGCTTGACTGGGAACTTAGAGGTCACCTTATTTGGTCTTCCATAGTCTCTATTTAAGCAGCTTTTATTGCTGTTTTTTTTTTTCCTTATGATTAAAAACTGAATTCAGTTAACAATTTCTAAGAAGGTAAATAAGCCTTTAATCGCTTGCTTTTTCTCTTTCCTTCATTCAAGTTTTGGTCACATTTTCTTGCACCCTCTCTTTCATCCTCGCATTGATCCATCCTCAAACCCTCGCTCATTTCTTCTTCAAACACTGCCGGACCCTGTAGATAAATACAAAATGAAAATTCATGGAGGAGGGATCCCTGGGTGGCGCAGGGGTTTGGCACCTGCCTTTGGCCCAGGGCGCGATCCTGGAGACCCGGGATCGAATCCCACATCGGGCTCCCGGTGCATGGAGCCTGCTTCTCCCTCTGCCTGTGTCTCTGCCTCTCTCTCTCTCTCTCTCTGTGACTATCATAAATAAAAATTAAAAAAAAAAAAAAAAGAAAATTCATGGAGGAATCCCTTACCCTAGAGGAGCTCATAGTCTAGGATGACTGTTCTCTATTTCCTCCTACTCAGATAGTATTCACATGCTCAACATTCTCCAGGGTTAGAAGTGAAGATAAGCAAATTGGTTTACACCCAGTTTCCAGACCCATCTGTTGTAACTCTACCCCTTTCTCAAGCCAAGTAGATTGGAATGTAAGTGGGCAGGAGTGACTTCACAGAAGCGACCTTGATTCCACACTAATTTAGGAGGGAGGGGAAAGGTAAACTGTTTTCAGATTTCAGTAGTTCAGCTTTTGTAAGTACAAAGAAGCTGCAGTACATCTCAGCACTGATGAAGACATACCACAATGACCCAACACCCTGTTGGAGAACCTTGGGTTTCAGGAGGAAGTTAAGTAGTTGTCAGCTGTTTCCCCTCCGGCCCTTCAGGGATCCTATGAGAGCTGTGCATTCTCTTGGTCTTTTCTTGTTAAGGCCATCACAGTGTTAGTGAACTGTACACTGACAGGTGGATATTACACTTCTTCAGTCTCTCTCCCTCTCTAAATATGGTGTCCAGAACTAAAAATTCTGAGCACTATACTTCTATTAATGCAGTCTAATGTGGCCTTACCTTAGTTGTAGTTACATTGTAACTAATATTAAATATTTATTAAACAAGTAGGTATTAGTTTGCTGGACTCTAAGGACTCAAAAGACAAAGGAACACAATACTGCTTTCAACATGGCAAAGCAATGTCCTAGGTGCTACAATAAAGACATATGTATGGTCCTTTTTTTAAAGATTTTATTTTTAATCTCTACACCCAAAATGGGGCTCAAACTCACAACCCCAAGATTAAGAGTTGCATGTTCCCCCAACTGAGCCAGCCAGGTTCCCCACTCTATGGTCCTTTAAAAGGGGTTTCATGAAGGGAAGGCATAACCTTTATCTGTGGAGGTCCATAAAGCTTCAACTTGAATATATTTAGGGGAAGGACAAGGGGTATTGCACTGTACTCAAAGAAGAATGGCACAGGGTGTGGGAAAACATGGGGAACAAGGCATCCCAGGCAGAGGGAAGAGCATATGCAAAATCACAGAGGGAAAGAAGCCTTAGGCTTTTCAGGGAAAACAAAGTAGATACAGGGGATGAAATCTTGATGTACAGAGGGATTTGTTAGAAGAAACAAAAGACAAACAGTAAATCCTGAAAAATCCTCTTATGTACTTCTCAATTTGGACGTTATGGAGTGATGAACCACAGAAGATATGAAGTAGGTGCATTTTAGAATTACTTTTACTAAAGAAATTGATGGCTATGGGTGCCTTTGGTAAGGGAAAATGGTGATCAAGAAGTCAGGCGCAAAGGGCAGACTTTCCCGTATTTACACTTCTTAACTTTTTGATTTTGAACCTTATGCATATATCATAGAGTCAAAAAGTGTTTAACTGTTAGAAAAAAAAAATTAAACTCTGAATTCATTGTGGAGGATGGTTTGGAAAAGAGCAAGACCAAAGTGGTGATAAAACAGGAGAACTGGTGATGAAATGATGAGACAGGTACTATGTATGAAGAAGAAAAATCTCAAATAGACATGGAATTAGCAACATCAGAGATTGGTGTGGACAGAGAGGGTGAGGAAGAAATCTTACTTACCTCTCGACCTCTGGAGGGATTTTTGGGAGAATGGGGAATAGAGGTTCAATAGAAATAATGAATTCTACTTGTAACATTAGGGCATCTAAAAGACATTCAGGTAAGGATATCCAGGGTGATACTAGTAATACAGGTCTATTACTCCAAAGAAAGGTCAGCCCAGAGATACAGATTGGGTGTCATCACCATACAAATGGCAGATTAAGTAGGGCATTAAGGGATCCAAGGACAGAAAATTTACTTGGAGAATATGGATAATTAGAAGAGTCCAGAAGCAATATAAGCCTATGGAAGAGACAGAAAAAAGAACAGTTTATATTAGAAGCTTCCAAGATGTTAGTGATAAAAATTTGTGAACTATTTTCCTCTATTTAACCAGATGGTTCCTAACTCCTAATTAGAAACTTTTTAGGCAAGGGATGCTGTATGGCTCAGCAGTTGAGTGTCTGCCTTCAGCTCAGGACATGATCCTAGAGTTTTAGGATCGAGTCCTGCATCAGGCTCCTGCAGGGAGCCTGTGTCTCCTCCCTCTGCCTATGTCTCTGCCTCAATCTGTGTCTCTAATGAATAAATAAAATCTTTAAAAAAAAAAAAAAAAGAAAGAAAGAAAAGCTTTTTAGGCAAAAAAAAAAATGTTTAGAACCCTCTCATGATGACAAACTTTAGCTTCAATTATCCTTATAGATATAGGCCTAGAACTGTTTTCTAGGGAAAATCTTATCACTGTCTGCGAGGACTCCCTTGGCCCATCTCTATGTACAAGTGGCTGGTTGATCCTGGTTGGCTTACTTCCTATTAATGAGAAAACATCAACCCTACCCATCTCCCAGTTGATTCTCTGAGTATCAGGCATGTAGACCTTATCCATGATCAGCAGCAGAAGGTGTATTCCTTCAACAAAAAATGTAACAACTTTGATGCCCTGTTCCTATCAGCTAAAGGAAACAATATCCTTGAGACTATATGGAGAGAAAAGTAATTGGACTGTCCTGTTTCTGGTTGCTATTAGTCTTGCTTTTACTCAGTTTGGTAATACAAGGAGCTGATAAATGCTTGGATACCTTGAATGGGCTAATAATTTGTCTCTCCATTCAGACCAGCAGTTTGGTTCCCTTCAAAACAATATTCTTTTTTTTTTTTTTTTAAGATTTTATTTATTTATTCATAAGAGACACACAGAGGCAGAGACACAGACAGAGGGAGAAGCAGGCTCCATGCAGGGAGCCCAATGTGGGACTTGATCCTGGGACTCCAGGATCACACCCTGGGCCAAAGGCAGGCACTTAACCGCTGAGCCACCCAGGCATCCCAATATTCTTTTTTTTTTTTTTTTTTAAGATTTTATTTATTCATTTAAGAGAGAGAGAGAGAGAGATCACAAGCAAGGCAGAGTGGTAGAGGGAGAAGCAGACTCCCCACTGAATAGGGAGCCTGATGTGGGTGGGACTGGATCCCAGGACCCTGGGATCATGACCTGAGCAGAAGGCAGACACCCCACCAACTGAGCCACCCAGGCGCACCAAAACAATATGATTTAAAAATTTGTTCAACATTGGAGTGCCTTCCTGGCTCAGTCAGAAGAGTGTGCAACTTTTGATCTCAGGGTCATGAGTATGAGCCTTATGTTGAATGCAGAGGTTACTTTTAAAAAAATCTTTAAAAATTTTTTTGTGGTTTGACATTTATCTAAGTGGAAAGGCACAAAATAGAGGATTGCAGAGCATTGTTCCAGGGAGCAAAGACACTGATGTTACTAGACCCTCGTTTCTTAGACTGCAATCAACAGGCCATCTAAGCACACATTCAATCTAAGCTGGTTTTCTGTAGCCAGGGAGCTCTTATCTCACCACAAGTAATTTAGCAAAGTGGTTCTTTTTCACTATCCCATTCCAGGAAGAGTTCAGGTAAATACAAATTTGAGTGATAATTTGGCACCTCAGAGATGTGTAGTATCCCTTACAGACTGACTCCTATGCAGCTGCCCGGCTTAGCTCCCTCTGGTCTGGGCTGCTGCCCTGTCCTCAGTGGAGGGGTGTAGTGTAAACTGGAAGGGATGCTGTAAGAAACAGACATGCAAAGCCTCTTCACTTCAGCTTGCCCAAGCTCCCTTATTTACTTTAAGGGAAATATTACTCTTTAAGCTTTCCAGATCCTTTTTTTTTTTTTTTTTTTTTTTTTTAAAGAGAGAAGGCATGAGCGGTGGAGGGGCGGAAGGAGAGAGAATCTCAAGCAGGCCCCATGCTCAGTGCAGAATCTGATGTGGAGCTTGATATCAATACCATAAGGTCATGACCTGAGCTGAAATCAAGTGTCAGACTCTTAACCAACTGTGTCACCCAGGTGCCCCCACCCCCGCCTCCGATGCTTCTTTTTTTTTTAGTTTTAGTTTTTTTTTTTTTTAAGATTTTATGTATTTATTCATGAGAGAGAGGCAGAGACACAGGAGAGGGAGAAGCAGGCTCCGTGCTGGGAGCCTGATGTGGGACTGGATCCCTGATCTCCAGGATCTGGCCCCAGGCTGAAGGCGGTGCTAAACCCCTAAGCTACAGGGGGGCTGCCCTTTTTTAGTATTTTTTAGAACAGCTTTAGCATTACAGAAAAGATGCGAAGATAGTACAGAGTTCTTATGTACTCCACAGCCAGTTTCTACTGTTATCAATACCTTACATTCTGTGGTACATTTGTAACAATTAATGAACCAATATTGATATATTATCATTAACTGAAGTCCATACTTCATTCCAATTTCCTTTTTACCAAATTTCCTTTTTCTGTTCCAGGACCACATTGCATTTAGTTATCATACCCCTGTAGGATCCTCTTGGCTGTGAGAATTCCTCGGGTATTCCTGGTTTTAATGATCTTGACAGTATTGAGGTGTATTGGTCAGGTATTTTGTAGACTGCCTCTCTTTTGGAATTTGATATTTTTCTCATGGCTAGACTGATTGTTAGTGGTTTGGGAGGAGGAACACAGACACTGGTCCATTTTAATCTTATATCAAGGGTTCATACTTACATACATGGTTTATCATTGTTGGTATTGACCTTAATTACCTGCCAGAGGTCGTGTTTGTCGGGTTTCTCTACTGTAGACTTACTCTTTTTTTCCTTTTTTCCATACTGTATTCTTTTCTGTATTCTATAGAAGGAAATCACTAACCACAGCCCACACTTAAGGATTGGAGAGTTATGCTCCCCTGCCTTTAGGGTATGCTATCTACGTAAGTTATTTAGAATTCTTCACAGATTTGCTTCTTCTCTCCCATTTATTCAATCATTTATTTACAGCAGTGTAGATTCATGAATGTTTATTTTATAACTGAGTTATAATCCAATTCTCCCTTCGGGTTATTATAACTGGGTTATAATCCAATTCCCTTGCAATTCAAATATTGCAATTTGAGCAATAAATTGTTCCAGCTTTGATCAGTGGATGCTTTCTCAGTTGGCTCCTGTATCCTTTTGACATACCTTCATCAATGTCATTTTTATTGTGTTTTTGTTTAGCACTTCCTTACTTTCTGGCACTACAAGATGTTCCAGAATCATCTTGTATTATTTCCTGCCCCAGGGTTAGGATCAGCCATTTCTCCAAGGTATCCTGCTTACTTTTATTGGAGAGCAGTATTAGAATCTCAGATTTGGTGTTTGAAGTGTCATTGCTTCTAGACTGTCTCAGCTGACAGAGCAAGAAAATATATGTGTATATACTATCAATATACCCATATCTCTAAATATTGCTATATGTACAACTGCCCCTATCTGTAATAGCTAAACATGATTTTATACAACCAACTCTAATTCATCACTACATAGGTTATCCTAGTCTCTTTCCTTTGCTTACCTGTAAACTCCCACTCCAACAGCAAGAAACCTAGCTTCCATTATCTAACAATCCTGTCCTTAATTGCTTAGAGTAGCAGATGTATTTATAGAAATATCAGAATTGTTAACCCTACCTCTGTGGATAACAACTGTGCAGTTCCTTTTGTCTTTAGTTTTATAGACTCCCTCATTTCCAAGTGCTAATCTGGACTTCATCATTTCCTTAGGTAAGCACCTTTGCCCTCCACCCTCTTCAGTGAGGACGTTTTACGTAGTATAATACCAATAGATTATGTTGTCACAATCTGCATTCTGTTCTGTAATGCCCCAATTTTTGCTTTAATCTCTTATGTACCATGTTGCTGAGGGAGGAATTCCCTCCTAGGGTCATGCGGATGGCCAAATGCACACCACCAAACAGAGGACCATCAGCAGTGGTCTCTTGGTCACATACTAACAGGGGTTGCAGTCAGGAACAGAACAACCAACCAGTGGGTTCAAAAGGCAGGATTTGTAGTATCAATAGGGTGGGTTCCCTCCTGGTTCTTGTGAAGAATGTGACTAGTTACTTGAATAATTCTACATGCTGACAGGGAACTGAACTCACTACTCAAGAATTAGCACTAACTATGCCTGGCCTTTTGGTAAGGAGGGTTGTTTGGCTATAGAAACTTAACTGTGGGAGCAGAAAGGGGAGGGGAACTTATAGCTATGTCTTTTGAGGCCCTCTCAATATTACCAGATGTCAAGGCAACAATATGTAACATTGAACCTTAATATTAGGCCTTACACCACAGCCTTGCAACTGACTTTTTTAAATCTGCATACCTTCAGGTTCACATTCCACTGTAAAGTTCTACGTATTTTGACAACTGTTCAATGCCATGTGTCTACTATTATGGGTCAGAATATTTTCACCACCCTAAAAATCCCCTGTGCTTCACATGTTCAACTCTGTCCTCTTTTTCCTGTCTCTATCATTTTGCCTTTTTCAGAATGTCTACTTAATTGGAATCATACAGCATGGAGTCTTTTCAGACTGGCTTCTTTCCCTTAGCAATAACCATTTAAGGTTCATTTCTATCTTTTCTGTCACCCTTAAAATGCTTTTGAAATAAGGAAAAGATACAATATTTAAACATTTAAGGGGTGCCTGGATGGTTCAGTCAGGTAAGCATCTGCCTCTGACTCAGGTCATGATCCCAGGGTCCTGGGATCAAGCTCCATGTCGGGCTCCCTGCTCTGCGGGGAGCCTGCTTTTCCCTCTGCCTCCCTCTCTGCCTCTGTCTCTCATAAATAAATAAAATCAAATCTTTGAAAAAAATAAATTTAAGATTGGTCTCCATTCTAAAATGTCTTCAGATACTTTAAAATATTTTGTACTTTTAAAAAGAATCTGATAATGGTACAGCTTTGCTAAAAGGTATGTTAAATGTATCAAGGGGAGGTTAGATAGATAGGTAGACAGTTATTTAGCTTTGGTGGTTTCCTTAATAACTAATAGATTATATAAGCAAGAAAAGAGTTAAAGACCTGATTTTGTTTTCTGTTTCAGTAAAGAATATTTTTCCTTACATATGTAATCAGTTCATGAAATTACTAATTCTCCCATTCTTTGCATCTATTATTTCTCTTACATAAACACAATTAAATTCAAGTACATTATCAAATGTGTAAAACTTTTAATTTCAGAAATTAAGTTGCTTTTGGTTTTATGTGGGAATTTTATTTTCTTTGTGTTAGGAATTGTTCTAAGTCTAGTATATTTTATTTTTACTGAAATGGTTCTAGATTACTTGACTCTATGAAATTCTGACTTACAGAATCTTCTAGGTGTCTTATTCAATTACCTATAATTGACCTTTAATACAAGACTTTGTTTTGTCTGGAACTAATACTATGTCGTGTTTTTTACTTGTTTAGATCTATGTACTTATAAATTCAACCCAAACTTTCTACCAATTATCTAAAATCTTTTCTCAACATTAAAATGCTTGAAGTATATGATATACAGGAGGTATTCATACTTTGTCATATTTTTTACTTAGTTTTCTGTGTTTATCATGCAACCCAATTCTACCAATTGTCTAAAATCTCTTAAGACATTAAAACATGATATGCATTATCAGTTTGATCTTCTTGCACATGACTCTCCTAGATCTTTCTTATTTGCCTTGTATACCTGTATCAGAGTTATCACTTGAGAATCCCCCTTCACTATCTTCCTCAAGAGTCCCTTTAGCCTTTCTCTTGTGTTGGATTTGTTGTTTCACGTATACCATGGTTTCCCCTTCTTGGTCCATTTTTGCTTTTCTTTTTCCTGGTTTTGGTGAAATGTATCCCGCCAAGTAGCTTTATGAGAAAAACACCAGGAAGTGAATTTTTCTGAGAGCTTATGTGTTTGAAATGTCTTTATTCTACCCTTACACTTCGTAGTTTGGTTGGATATAGGGTTTTAAGTTGTAAAGAATTTACTTGAGAATTTTGAAGGCATTGCTCCATTGTCTTTTCCTTTTTATTTTTTTTTAAGATTTTATTTATTTATTCATGAGAGACACGGGGGGGGGGGGGGGGGGGCAGAGACACAGGCAGAGGGAGAAGAAGCAGGCTCCGCGTAGGGAGCCTGACATGGGACTCGATCCCTGGTCTCCAGGATCACGCCCTGGGCTGAAGGTGGCGCTAAATCGCTGAGCCACCTGGGCTTCTCATCTTTTTTAAGCAAGTTCATTGAAGTGTGATTTACATTTAATAAAAAGCATCTCTTTTGGGGGGATGCCTGAGTGGCTCAGCAGTTGAGCGCTTGCCTTTGGCTCAGGTTGTGATCCCGGGGTCCCGGGATCGAGTCCTACATCAAGCTCCTTGCATGGAACCTGCTTCTCCCTCTGCCTCTGTCTCTCTAGCTTGATCTTTCATGAATAAATAAAATCTTTTTTAAAAAATAAAAGTCATCTTTTTTTTTTAACAATTGCATTACTATCGTAAGAATGTACTATAATTTATTTAACTCAACCTCTACTTAGGGGGATTTAGGTTTTTAAAAATATATAATAAATAATGCAATGACTAATGCCCACGGGCATGAACTTTGTGCCCTTGTGATAATGCTTGGTTAGTATACATGTTTAGAATTGAGAATGTCCAGACCCACTTGGCTAGCCTTACTTAGAATGTAATTAACTAGACTATCTTGGCTGGGTTCCAAGGCACTGCATCTGATGTTAAACAGTCTTTCAGCCTACTAACTCTGTTAAAGGAAGGATTTCCTGCCTCCTTTTCTGGTTAGTTCATGTGAGCTATGATAAGGTGCTTTCTCAAGAATAGAAAGATAATGTTCTTTCAGAGCTAAAGAAAGTGTTTGTCGGGGATCCCTGGGTGGCTCAGCAGTTTCGCGCCTGCCTTTGGCCCAAGGCACAATCCTGGAGTCTCAGGATCGAGTCCCGCGTCAGGCTCCGGGCATGGAGCCTGCTTCTCCCTCTGCCTGTGTCTCTGCCTCTCTCTCTCTCTATCATAAATAAATAAAATTAAATCTTTAAATTAAAATTAGTGTTTGTCAAGCCTTCCAGAGCACTCTCCGTTTGACAGTTACACTTTTGATTAGTTGGAAGCCAATTTTCAAACAATTTTTTATTATCTAGGTGGATTAATCAGTTTGCTGATTAACCATGGAGGCAGGTGAAGTGCGTGCAGTGGTGGTGAAGTTGAGTAGATGGAAAATGTATGACCTTGAGATTTAACCTGAGCTCATGCGGTAGGCATTTCACCATCATCTTTCCTACTCCCTCTGCCTTTGGATCAAATCCTCACCAAGTAGCTGTAGATCTTCAATCAGAAATAATTCCCAAGTGGGGAATTATTACCCCTACTTGGATAATAAGAGTTGACTGTCATTTTATTTAAACATGACTTGGGCTTATCCATCACCACTTTTCTCCTTCCCCTCTTAGTTCATCGATGTATCCCCAAATGCCTAGGCATAAAGACAGTGTTCAGTTTATCTTTGTAGACAGAATGTTATTAAAAAGTTTACTGGAGGGATCCCTGGGTGGCGCAGCGGTTTGGCGCCTGCCTTTGGCCTGGGGCGCGATCCTGGAGACCCGGGATCGAATCCCACGTCAGGCTCCCTGCATGGAGCCTACTTCTCCCTCTGCCTGTGTCTCTGCCTCTCTGCCTCTCTCTGTGTGACTATCATGAATAAATAAAATCTTAAAAAAAAAAAAAGTTTACTGGATATATAGTAATCTTGGTTACTCTGTTAATTTAAGCTTTACCCTGAGAGATAAGCCACCTTCATTGTTCTGATAAAATCAAATTTCTGAGCCTACAATGCTATAGCATATAGATAGATCATTGACTGGTGGATTCACCAACATACATATCTTTATAGGGTTCTTTCTATCTTCTTACTACTATCAAATTGATATCCCTTATCTAGGAGTGACACATACATAGTAATAATGAACACTAACATTTACCAAACTCTTACCATGTGCCAGGCACTGTGCTGGTACCTTATATGACCTATCTCATTTTGTTCTCATAGCAACAATTTGCAACAAACATTATGAGGTAGGTACAACTCTTTTTGCCATTTTACTGGTAAAAAGCTGGGTTTACCAGCTGGGTAAATTGACCTAAAAGCTATTAACTTTTGTGTTTTGATTTTATCTTGATATTTTATATGGTGGATGCAGCACTTTTTTTGATCAAGGTAACTTTACCAAATGATCATTCAATCCCAAAATGCTAATCTTGATGTCGACGTTCATGCTACCAAATAGGGTAACCCGTAGCCACATTAAGCTATTGAGCATTTGAAATGTGACATCTGAACAGAGATGTGCAGAAAGTAGAACATACACATTGTATTTTGAAGGCTTGGTATAAAAAAAGAATGAAAATTATCTCCAGTTTTATACTGATTATATGGTAAATGATGTTGGACATACTCTTTAAAAAATGTTAAAAGTACTTTTTTTTTTTTTACATTTTTAAAAATAATCTCACATCCAACATGAGGCTTGAATTCATGACCTGCAGGTTGGGTTATATACTCTACCTATTGAATTAGCCAGGTGCCCTTTTCTTCAAAGAAAAGGGCACCTGGCTAATTCAAGCTAGAAAATTTAAAACTACGTATGTGGTTTGCATATGTGGTTCACATATTTCTATTAGACAACGATTGTCTACCATATTTTATATATATTTATACTGGCCAACTCAGCACAAATTTTACTCAGGTTGAATCTGACAAAGAGCTCTGAGCTGAGCACACCTGGCTAGCTCAGTTGGTATAGCATGAGACTCTTAATTTTAGAGTTGTGAGTTCAAACCCCACGTGGAGTGTAGAGATTAGTTAAAAATAACATCTTTAAAAATAAAATGATTCTTGGTAAACTTCAGAGAGGTTATGATGTCTGCAATCAGGCTTCTGCACTGGCCACAGGTGCCTAATGACCAGAAACCTCCCTCAGAGCTCCTTCAGGCAGTTTCACTGCAGAAGGCTGTTGGACAGTGTACCTCTCCATGAATGACTTTCCCATCAGCATCCCTCTGGGCTTTCCAGCCAAGTACCAGCAGCAAGACAGTTCAACATCCAGTGAGCTATGCTCTACCTTCTGACATCTGGATCTCAACTCGAGGTAGGGAGGCCTTTTCCTTTAGCACTCTATCTCAGCTTCTAAGGGTTGTGCCTGTCCTTGTTTCACTCTTCCTATAGTTGTTTCATTTTTACTGTTCAATCCTTCATTACCCCAATCCCTTACATTAAATGATTCCTGTTCAAATTATTATGTGGTTTCTGTCTCACTGAAGCCTGATGTACCAACTGTTTTTCCTAGATGTTTATATTTTATACTCTGCATGTTGTTATTCATGTAATAAACCACCAGGTTTTGGTACAGCAAGTGAAGTTTTCTTAATTTTGCAAATACTGAAGGCCTTTGCTTGCATCTTACAGAATTTAGCATAGTCTAAACTCAAGACATTGAAAAGAAAAAAAAAAAAGACATTGAGAAGAATCCAGAAGGGAGAATGTGTGTGATACTGCCTTTAAATCTATGTATAGTTGGGCACCCAGGTGGCCTGCCTCTCCCTCTGCCTATGTCTCCGCCTTTCTCTCATGAATAAATAAAATCTTAAAAAAAAATCTATCAATAGTTAATCTACTCACTTTAAAAGCTATCTCCTTAATGCATATGAAATTTATTCAAAATTTTTAAATTGTTCAAAAATTTAACTGTTGAGGATTTTATTCAATAAATATATTCTCTCACAAGACTTCTAGAAACGGAGTGGATCAGAAAAGAGCAGATTTGCTCTGATCAAGATTGTTGGAAAAAGGCTTACGGTTACCTTTTAAATGAGTTAACCTAATGCTAAAATTATGTATGTGAATAGTATCTTAGATCTCTGTACTTTGACATGTGATTAGCCCTTGGCTGTACATACAGGCCACAAATGAGTCAGGATTCCAGTTAATGAAGACAAATTTTCTACAAAAGTAATCTTCCATTTATGCAATGTCTTTTTAAAGGAATGCATTCCAACAACACTCAAGTTGTTGGAATTTTTATTACTGAAGAAAATATATACCTTTAACAAATAATCTGTGCTACAGTTTTCTCCTCTCCAAAATAAAGTCAAATTTGCCATCTCAAGTCTCCTGCAACTGTAAAAGCACAGTGTTCAGTTTGCCATGATGTGCTCCCTCAAGGTCTATGTTCCCAGAGGTTTCTCTCCCCAGAGCCATCCTTAATTGGACGGTGTTTCTCTCTGAGGCTTCTTGCTTCCTGTCTCCTCTCCTGGGGAGCTGCTGCTTCCCTGAGGGCTGCTCTTCTGTGGCACAGGGACCATAAACAGTTTCTGCCCTGACTATGCCTTCTCCATCCTGAGGTGGCTGCATCTTATGCCACCCTCCCTTCCTCCCATTTGCCTAAGATAGTTACGTTCCTGAAATACCATTGACCACCTGGCATAATATCATATGCTTAACCCTCAGCCACCTATATAACAGCTCTACTCTTAACTTAGGGAAGCTGGACCTTTTCCTGAAAATTTTACCAGTTGTCTTTTTTAAAGACCTCTCCTCTAAAGGACTTTTCTTTATATAACACTCAGGAGTTCAACAAACCATTGTAAGCATTTTTAAGGGCAAACCAAGTACTTTTTACATTTATTGGATGTTTATTTACAGAGCTCTATAAATATAAATTCTATCAGAATAGGACTTTTCTTGCCTGAGGGAACTACTAAAATTAGGCACATATTCCCCACCCCATCCCCCAAGAAAATATCTCCAAAAGACCTGGTCATAGCTTTTAGAATCCTGAGATCCTTGATATAAGAGGGATACAAAGGAGAGATTGGCAAAGAAATTCCTTTGAAGAGAGCTTTAAGTATTTAATCCAACCTTCTTGGAAAAGGGGATTGCTACCTTCTAGCTCTAAACCTGGTGAAGGAAACTTCAAAAGAACCACTCAGAGAACTTTGAAATGTGTTTCCTGCAACTGTTTTGGTGGCGTGCCAGGAGAGGCCTACTGCACTTCAGAATTTGGTCAGGTCAGGAATGTGGCAATGTTTCCTGTGGACCAAATGTGCACCACGCAGGGAAGACAGCAGGGGATAGTTTTGGGTCCTGCCAATAGGGCCCTCAGGTACAGAGAACCCTATAAGAAAGAGTCTGGATACTAGGGGCAAGAAAGAAGTCACAAAAGACAGTTGTGAAGTGAGATGGGAACTATAAGAGAGGGAACTCAGTAAGGAATCTCCAAAGAGGTATTATAAGAGCCCAAGAGAGTAAAAGTCAGCTTAATCCTCTGCTAGGTCCAGGAGGAGTAAAATTGCAGCTTACAAGCCCCAGAGTATACAGGTGAGCAAAGGGACCATACCTCCTCCTCCACTGCTGGCTTGTAGCCCAAAGGAAGCCCAAGCTGGAAGAAGGGAGTTAAGTCAGTTTTGAGTTTTGACTTATTACACAGGATTGGATATTTTACTTATTGAAATAAAACTGTTTTAAAACTAATCACAACTAGAAATTAGTTTATTATTTGCGAATGCTCTAAAAATATATGGATCAGACCAAGTCTTCATCCTGGGGCACTGGAGCATATTCCCACTGGGTAAAGAAAGGACACAAAAATAGTTACGTTTTTATCTCAATCTACATACCATGCCTATTCTACAAACCACTTGCATACACAGGAACCTTTTTTTCATTGGAATTTTCCTTGACAAAACATTGCTCTACCTTACTGTACAAGGAAGCTTTTATTTCACATTTCATTTTAGAGGAAGGGAGGGGCAAAGTGAGAGGAAGAAAGAGAATCTTAAGCAGGCTCCATGCCCTGTGCAGAGCCCCAAGCAGGGATTGATCTCACTACCCTGAAACCATGATCAGAGCAGAAATCAAGAGTCAAATGTTGGGGATCCCTGGATGGCTCAATGGTTTCGTGCCTGACTTTGGTCCTGGAGACCTGGGATCAAGTCCCACATCGGGCTCCCTGCATGGAGCCTGCTTCTTCCTCTGCCTGTGTCTGTGTGTGCCTCTCATGAATAAATAAATAAAATCTTAAAAAAAAGTCACGTTTAACCAACTGAGCCAACAAGGCGCCATGCGTTAATTTTAACACTTTTTAAAAAAGTTTTATTTAAGTAATCTCTACAACCAGCATGAGGCTTAAACTCACAATCCCAAGATCAAGTCACATGCTCTACCAACTGAACCAGCCAGTACCCTATTACTTTGCTTTTCTTACATGAATGTACAGTGTTACAAAATTTCAACATAAACTAAATTTTGCAACCAAACCAGAACTCAAAAAAGGCAGAATATAATCTCTGCCTGATGACTGTTCTTATCTTTGTAGGAATGGCTCCTTACCATTTAGCTTTTTTAACCTTTTTTTTTGAACCACCTTTCTAAAGGGTCCCCTACCTCCACATTCTCTCACATCTTTGTCTTCACAGCACTTAACACTACCTGAAATTGTTTACTTGTTCAGTCACCCTCCAACACACACAAGCCTATGTACACACAGCTGAAATCCGTCAGGGCAGTCCTTTTGTCATTTCCCACCTATCTCTTGGACCTGGAAGTGCTTCCAGCACACGGGTCACTAAACTGGTATTTGGTTCAGGACAAGGGGCACTCTATTATCAATACAAATGAAAGGAAACTATAGAATTCCCAGGTAACCTTCGCAAAGCATTTTTTTTTTTAAACTCGTTCCTCATTACCTTATCTGTGCTGAATCCTTAGAAAACTGGATTATCAATACTTTACTGAGATAAAGCTTACAAAAAGTAAACACCAACCCAAATTATGCCAAATCTGGACATTTTTATTTTTAAAGATTTTATTTACTTGAAAGAGGAAAAGAAAAGTACATGATGGGAGAAGGGGCAGAGGCAGAAACCAGCTCCCTGCTTAGTAGGGAGCTGGATGCAGGGCTCCATCCCTGGACCCAGGGATCATGACCTCAGCCAAAGGTAGACATTCAACCAATTGAGCCACCCAGGCGCCCCTGAAGTCTTTTATAATCTTTATTCTCAAAATACAAAAACAAAAACCCTTCATTTTTCTTAACCACAGCCAGGTGATTGCCCCCTCAAATAAAACCTTCTTTGTATGACTCAACCCTGTCCTATTTCATGGGCTAATTCTGCAATCACTGGAATCAACATTAACTTCAACTTTGTGTTTTTGTTCCCACTGTACCTCTAACAATGGCCTGGCATATAGCAGGTACATTACCACACACGTTTAACAAATAATGAACTACTCTCTCTAGTCTATGGATATCTCCCCCAAATCTTTCTTGGAGCTATTGTTTTTTTGTGTGTGTATTTTCAAAGTTTCAACTGTCAAGAATGATGACTGAAATTCCTCAAGAAATTGCATCCTCTTCTCTCACCATCACTTCCTGTCTGTAATTATCTTCACCATTCTAACCCTTAAAATTGGTTCCCTTTCACAACTCTTATGTTTACTACTTCCCATATAGAGCTCCAGCCCAATATTCTACTCCAACTGTCACCAGGTTTGCTCAGTTCTTCCTAAGCACTTCTTCCTGATGTTCCACAGGCATTGCAACAAAACCCAACTTTAGTATTTCCCTCTTGCCTCCATTCTACTCCACTCCATCGCAGAGAAATGTACAAACCACCTCTGCCCTAGTCAGAAACCTGTCATCCAAGAGTCCTCTTCCAGGCAATATTTTTGTTTATGTTACAGCAAAGGAAGCCTATGTTACAGAAGGAAATTCCAGTGGGGGTCGGGGGGGTTGTAGCTTAAAAGCTCCCTTTGATTCAAATTTCAGGTATTCTCATTAGAGACCTCCCCAAAGCAGCCAGCCCCACTGCCATTACCTTAAGTCCATGTCCTTATGATTTTCACAAACTATTTCATACTTCAGAACCTGCTGCCTAATCTTCCAACTTCAAGACTTGCGACATTCACATCACTACTTTCTACATCTTGCTAATGACAACTAATTGTGCCACTGTGGGCTGGAAACCTTCAATGATTTATCATCTACCTTCAGGCGAAAAGTCCGAACTCCTTAGCTATGATACTTCAAAACGTTCATGATTTATTCAGCTTGCCCATCCAGATTCTTGCCAACCCTCTCCCTTTCTCCTGACAAACCACAGTATGTGATTGAAGGGCCAAGTAGAGCAGCCTGGGTAGCTCAGTGGTTAAGCGCTGTCTTCAGCCCAGGGTGTGATCCTGGAGACCGGGGGGGATCCAGTCCCATGTCTGGCTCCCTGCATGGAGCCTGCTTCTCCCTCTGCCTGGGTTTCAGTCTCTCTTTCTCGCTGTGTCTCTCATGAATAAATAAAATCTTTAAAAAAAAAGATAAAGGGCCAAGTAAACAATACAAGATATGAAGCACTTGATTATTTCTGATCTCCTCTCAGCAACACATTGGTGATACTCATCTGGTCCTGAGTACCCTCTGCCCAATAAATCTCTCAGCTGTTCAGTAGGGCAACTGAGCTACAGGTGGGTCAAGTGTACTTTTTATTATCAATAGAATTAAGTGGGACTCTGTCAGCTTAGGATCCATTGCCCACACCTCAATCAACTCTTAGGACCTCATCAGATGCATCAGACATGGAACTTTCTGCAAACTAGGACTCAACCGAATCCACCCATTTGCACTCTATTCTGAGTGTGCTAACCCAGCCCCATCTCTTTCCCATTGCTTCTCCTAGGCCTTAAAATCAGTTTAGCTGGTTAGGGTGGGTTCATTTGGCCCATGAGCCTTCTATGATCTGCAGGAATAATTACCATAGCACCAGAGTACTTTTCCAAACTTACTCTGTACTAAAGTCCACAGGCACTGGCAAATGAAGTAAGCTCACCTTACACTCAGTAAACACAGGCCCTTGTTAATGCATCCCTGCCCATCTGCCTCCTTTACCCTTCACACCAATGCTAAGTACAGCTGAATGCTAAGTACAGTTGAACCTTGAACAATGCAGATGTTGGAGCACCAATGCCCCACAGTCAAATATCCACATGGAAGTTTCTACTCTTCAAAAACTTAAGTCTACTGTTGACTGTAAAATTTACAGGTTAACAGTTAACACACATTTTGTGTATTATACACTGTGTTCTTACAACAAAGCTAGATAAAATTTTAAAATCAGGAAAGTTTCTAATACTATACTGCATTTATTGAAGGACTCGAGTTCAAACCTGTTGTTCAAGGGCCACCTGTGTATTAAAATTGCTGATTTTGTAGGTCAAAAGCAAGTTCATAAACTTTAATTACTAACTTTATGACTAT